>NC_091182.1:36440718-36523218 GCF_040958095.1 Procambarus clarkii
GGGTGATGGGTGGCGGAGTCTTGTTGTGGGGTGATGGGTGGTGGGGTCTTGTTGTGGGGTGATGGGTGGCGGAGTCTTGTTGTGGGGTGATGGGTGGCGGGGTCTTGTTGTGTGGTGATGGGTGGTGGGGTCTTGTTGTGTGGTGATGGGTGGCGGAGTCTTGTTGTGTGGGTGATGGGTGGCGGGGTCTTGTTGTGTGGTGATGGGTGGCGGGGTGTTGTTGTGTGGGTGATGGGTGGCGGAGTCTTGTTGTGTGGTGATGGGTGGCGGGGTCTTGTTGTGTGGGTGATGGGTGGCGGAGTCTTGTTGTGTGGTGATGGGTGGCGGGGTCTTGTTGTGTGGTGATGGGTGGCGGAGTCTTGTTGTGTGGTGATGGGTGGCGGGGTCTTGTTGTGTGGGTGATGGGTGGCGGAGTCTTGTTGTGTGGGTGATGGGTGGCGGGGTCTTGTTGTGTGGTGATGGGTGGCGGGGTCTTGTTGTGTGGGTGATGGGTGGCGGGGTCTTGTTGTGTGGTGATGGGTGGCGGGGTCTTGTTGTGTGGTGATGGGTGGCGGAGTCTTGTTGTGTGGTGATGGGTGGCGGAGTCTTGTTGTGTGGTGATGGGTGGCGGGGTCTTGTTGTGTGGGTGATGGGTGGCGGAGTCTTGTTGTGTGGGTGATGGGTGGCGGGGTCTTGTTGTGTGGGTGATGGGTGGCGGAGTCTTGTTGTGTGGTGATGGGTGGCGGGGTCTTGTTGTGTGGTGATGGGTGGCGGAGTCTTGTTGTGTGGTGATGGGTGGCGGGGTCTTGTTGTGTGGGTGATGGGTGGCGGAGTCTTGTTGTGTGGTGATGGGTGGCGGAGTCTTGTTGTGGGGTGATGGGTGGCGGAGTCTTGTTGTGGGGTGATGGGTGGCGGGGTCTTGTTGTGTGGTGATGGGTGGCGGAGTCTTGTTGTGTGGTGATGGGTGGCGGGGTCTTGTTGTGTGGGTGATGGGTGTCGGAGTCTTGTTGTGTGGGTGATGGGTGGCGGGGTCTTGTTGTGTGGTGATGTGTGGCGGGGTCTTGTTGTGTGGGTGATGGGTGGCGGGGTCTTGTTGTGTGGTGATGGGTGGCGGGGTCTTGTTGTGTGGGTGATGGGTGGCGGGGTCTTGTTGTGTGGGTGATGGGTGGCGGAGTCTTGTTGTGTGGGTGATGGGTGGCGGGGTCTTGTTGTGGGGTGATGGGTGGCGGGGTCTTGTTGTGTGGTGATGGGTGGCGGGGTCTTGTTGTGTGGGTGATGGGTGGCGGAGTCTTGTTGTGTGGGTGATGGGTTGCGGGGTCTTGTTGTGGGGTGATGGGTGGCAGGGTCTTGTTGTGTGGTGATGGGTGGCGGGGTCTTGTTGTGTGGGTGATGGGTGGCGGAGTCTTGTTGTGGGGTGATGGGTGGTGGGGTCTTGTTGTGGGGTGATGGGTGGCGGAGTCTTGTTGTGGGGTGATGGGTGGCGGGGTCTTGTTGTGTGGTGATGGGTGGTGGGGTCTTGTTGTGTGGTGATGGGTGGCGGAGTCTTGTTGTGTGGGTGATGGGTGGCGGGGTCTTGTTGTGTGGTGATGGGTGGCGGGGTCTTGTTGTGTGGGTGATGGGTGGCGGGGTCTTGTTGTGTGGTGATGGGTGGTGGGGTCTTGTTGTGTGGTGATGGGTGGTGGGGTCTTGTTGTGTGGTGATGGGTGGCGGAGTCTTGTTGTGTGGGTGATAGGTGGCGGGGTCTTGTTGTGTGGTGATGGGTGGCGGGGTCTTGTTGTGTGGTGATGGGTGGTGGGGTCTTGTTGTGTGGTGATGGGTGGCGGGGTCTTGTTGTGTGGTAATGGGTGGCGGAGTCTTGTTGTGTGGTGATGGGTGGCGGAGTCTTGTTGTGTGGTGATGGGTGGCGGGGTCTTGTTGTGTGGTGATGGGTGGCGGGGTCTTGTTGTGTGGGTGATGGGTGGCGGGGTCTTGTTGTGTGGTGATGGGTGGTGGGGTCTTGTTGTGTGGTGATGGGTGGTGGGGTCTTGTTGTGTGGTGATGGGTGGCGGAGTCTTGTTGTGTGGGTGATGGGTGGCGGGGTCTTGTTGTGTGGTGATGGGTGGCGGGGTCTTGTTGTGTGGTGATGGGTGGTGGGGTCTTGTTGTGTGGTGATGGGTGGCGGGGTCTTGTTGTGTGGTGATGGGTGGCGGAGTCTTGTTGTGTGGTGATGGGTGGCGGAGTCTTGTTGTGTGGTGATGGGTGGCGGGGTCTTGTTGTGTGGTGATGGGTGGTGGGGTCTTGTTGTGTGGTGATGGGTGGCGGGGTCTTGTTGTGTGGGTGATGGGTGGCGGGGTCTTGTTGTGTGGTGATGGGTGGCGGAGTCTTGTTGTGTGGTGATGGGTGGCGGGGTCTTGTTGTGTGGTGATGGGTGGCGGGGTCTTGTTGTGTGGTGATGGGTGGCGGGGTCTTGTTGTGTGGTGATGGGTGGCGGGGTCTTGTTGTGTGGTGATGGGTGGTGGGGTCTTGTTGTGTGGTGATGGGTGGCGGGGTCTTGTTGTGTGGGTGATGGGTGGCGGGGTCTTGTTGTGTGGTGATGGGTGGCGGAGTCTTGTTGTGTGGTGATGGGTGGCGGGGTCTTGTTGTGTGGGTGATGGGTGGCACAGTCTCCTGTTGTGTGGTGATGGGTGGCGCTGTCGCTTGGGGACGTAGACCAAAGAAATTTTTTGAGTCAATAAGATACGTCTCAAGAGGATAGAGCCGCTTAGGCTATTTCTTCTTTCCTCTCGTTGAGATATTCGGTTCCGGATGGGTCGTCTCCTCTTCCCTCTTACTCTGGGCTTGATTTGTAGTCGTCGTGCTTCTGGTTGATGGGCTGGTTGACCAGACCATCAACCCGGAGATCTGGTCAGGGACCGGGCCGCGGGGACCGTGACCCCCGGAATCAATACAAGGTAAGGTATGTCAAACAAAACATGTGTATGGGGCAAGTAACAAAATCAGCAGACTAACAGACGTTGTCACAGCTGGAATAAGACTTTGCTACAAGTATCTCTGGCAGTTAGGCTTGTATAGGAATCTAGATGAAGTAAAGTGTAAAGTGTGTGGGCGAAGACAAGGACACACACTTGAGTATGTTATCTTGGACTGAAGTAAAATTGAGCCATTTAGTGATACGTCTAAACTCACGTCGTATGATCAGGCAACTTATCTTGTTACCAAGGATAAATTACCTGAAATCCTTGCACTGTATCCATATTTCGCTTCCAGTAGATAACCGACATATTAGATTAAGAAACAAGTAGTGTATTGTGAAGACTAATAATAAACAGTAGCTCTATGACTCTTCTTCCCTTCATTTTGGGTTTATCCTCTCGATGACTGCACTAGTGCAGATGTTGGGAGACGCCTTTATGTTGAGGATTGAAATTGAAATTGAAATAAGTTTATTGAGGTAAAATACACACAAAGGGATGAGGTAGCTCAAGCTATTCTCATCCCGTTCAGTACATCCTGTTAATACATACATACACACACATCACAAACAATAAACATATTGCCGAACATTCTGAGAGATAAATATATACATTCCTCCTTTACACAAGTAATGTTGAGGATGATCGGAGTTTCAAAAGTGCTTGTTGCGTTGTGCTGTAGATAGAGGAACGGTAATTAAAACAGAGGTGTGTGTTGTAGGGAGACTTACCGCACCGTAGGGCGGTGTGTTGTGTTTATGGCGTCAGCTGATCCATGGTGCTGCGACGAGGCAGTTGTTTTCTGTGTTTAGCTGTTGGTGGCGCCAGGTATATATGTGGCGCGGGTCAGATGTGACCCAATTTGTTGGTCGACTGCAGATATTTAGCCAGTGCTTTGACTATTTGGTATTTTTCTTGTAACGAGTGGTCACCGCCTCCTAATATATCCTCGTGGTAAAGGGTATTTTAAGTGCGATAAAGACTTGTTTGAAATTTACTCTGGCACTGTGATGTGGGAAGCAGTGAAGGAGATAGTGTTCGACTGTTTCAGGCACCTGACAGTGAGTACAGAGTTCGTTGATGTCTGTTCTGTACTTAGAGCTGTGTGCTGCTAGTTTGGTTATCAGGGACCATATACAATCCCAACCTTAATCTGGTCATCGTTACATCAATTTCTCTGCTTTTATATCTGACATGTTTCCAAGTTTCCCATTTCTTTTTAATGGACCCATAGTGCAAAGGTGAGCATCACGTTTAACAGTTTGTTGCAAAATCTTGGGAGATGGTATCTTTGAAGGCTCCTTTACGTGCAACATGGGGAATTGGATGACGGGTAAGGTGAGGCGTGTCGTGCATCGCTTTGGCTAGTTGGTCTACTAGTTCATTATGGAGAATACCACAATGTGCTGGGACCCATTGGATAGAGGTGTCATAACCGTTCAATTGATGTTTGTGAAGAAGTTGAAGACATGGGTAGACAATCTCCTTGCACGTTTTTGAAGAGTACGTAATTGCTTGAATCGCACTCTTGGAGTCACTGCAGATTGTATATATCCCAACTGGTAATGTTGTGATTATTTGGAGGGCTTGATATAAGGCATATCATTCCGCTGTGACAATAGATAGTTGGTTTGGTAACCGCCATCCCTGCTGGAGATGGTATTGTGGTACCCATACAGCGCTAGTGACCGAGGGTACGTTGTTCATGAGGATGCGAGACCCAGCTGTGTAAATCGCTGTGGTATTTGGGTAACAATTTCTCATTGTTGAGGTAAAGACTGCGGCTATGGCTGAGTCTGGTGCAGACTTTGGAATGTTGTCTTCGAGTTGTATTGATGTAGTGGAGCTGGTGGCTGAGCGGACAGAACACTGGACGCGTGATCCTGTGGTCCCGTGTTCGATCCCGGGCGTCGGAGAAACAATGGGCAGTTTCTTTCACCCTGATGCCCCTGTTACCTAGCAGTAAATAAGTACCTGGGAGTCAGTCAGCTATCACATGCTGCTTCCTGGGGATGGAGGCCTGGTCAAGGACCGGGCCGCGGGGACACTAAGCCCCGAAATCATCTCAAGATAACCTCAAGAAGATGTACTAGGAATTGTATAAAGCCAAGGTGGAATAGAGGAGACAGGAAGTTGGGTTTCAGAGTTTTGGAGTAGAGAGAGAGAGAGAGAGAGAGAGAGAGAGAGAGAGAGAGAGAGAGAGAGAGAGAGAGAGAGAGAGAGAGAGAGAGAGAGAGAGAGAGAGAGAGAGAGAGGTCTATATTGAGATTATAAATAAGAGCTGCCTAATATGGGCCAATAGGCCTTCTGCAGTTTCCTTTGTTCTTATGTTCTTTCTTGTAGCCCGTGTGAGGAGAGGTTGCGAGTGATTGTTGGGGAAGCGGGGGTTATGTGGGTTAACTGTTGGGCTAATTGTTCATCTGTATGAGCGTGTCTGATGAGCAGTGGTACAGAGTGACAGATAGTTGGCACACATTATGTCTCGTCTGGTGGCTAGGCTTGTGAGGCCCGGTTTCCCCGTAAAGTCCCAAGATAGGAGTGGAACACATTGCGCCACATATAAGTCGCATGGCCTTGTTTTGTATGACCTCTAGGCTCTGTAGGTTAGTAGGCGCAGCCGACGCATATGCTTGGCAACAATAGTCCTTTGAGCTACCACATCCCTTTGTGTGTATTTTACCTCAATAAACTTATTTCAATTTCAGTTTCAATTTCTAGTTGGCTGCGAATGTTGGTTGTATAGAAACGGAGCAAGATTTTATGGTGTGCTCCCCAGATGGTGCCAGTGAGGGCTTTAAGTATGGCGAGGCGGGGTTGAGTCGTCTGTTTAAGATGTTGAATGTGTGCCTCCCATGTAAGTAAGAAGGAGTCTAAGTGCATGCCGAGGTATTGATGTTCTCGTACGTGTTGGATGGGAGTATTGTGAGGGTGGGTAGATGAAATACTCTTTTTTTGTAGTGAAAATCTGATAACAGGTTTTGGTAGATGATGCCATTGATGTATAATGACTTACGGTAAATATGAAGCTCTTGAAATATATCGTTCTCTGTAACTAGTTGACATTATAACGATAAGGTTGGCAGAATAGATGTATTTGTTAATGTGATAATCTCCGCTGAGGTCTGATAAAGACCTTTACAGTAGCCCTTTAATGCCATTTGTAGTCCTTATTGTGCGCTACCGCTCACAGGATGAGCATAGGGTTCACAATAAACTACCGCTCACAGGATGAGCATAGGGTAAACAATAAACTACCGCTCACAGGATGAGTATAGGGTGAACAATAAACTACCGCTCACAGGATGAGTATAGGGTGAACAATAAACTACCGCTCACAGGATGAGCATAGGGTGAACAATAAACTACCGCTCACAGGATGAGTATAGGGTAAACAATAAACTACCGCTCACAGGATGAGTATGGGTAAACAATAAACTACCCCTAACGGTCGTCAGATGAGTCCTGTGGTCGTCGGGTGAGTCCTGTGGTCGTCGGGTGAGTCTTGCGGTCGTCGGATGAGTCCTGCGGTCGTCGGGTGAGTCCTGCGGTCGTCGGATGAGTCCAGCGGTCGTCGGGTGAGTCCAGCGGTCGTCGGGTGAGTCCAACGGTCGTCGGGTGAGTCAAGTGGTGATCGGGTGAGTCCTGTGGTCGTCGGGTGAGTCCTGAGGTCGTCGAGTGAGTTCTGTGGTCGTTGGGTGAGTCCTGTGGTCGTCGGATGAGTCCAGCGGTCGTCGGGTGAGTCCTGAGGTCGTCGAGTGAGTTCTGTGGTCGTTGGATGAGTCCAGTGGTCGTCGGGTGAGTCCTGTGGTCGTCGGGTGAGTCCTGCAGTCGTCGGGTGAGTCCAGCGGTCGTCGGATGAGTCCAACGGGCGTCGGGTGAGTCCAGCGGTCGTCAGATGAGTCCTGTTCTCGTCGGGTGAGTCCAGCGGTCGTCGGGTGAGTCCTGTAGTCGTCGGGTGAGTCCAGCGGTCGTCGGATGAGTCCAACGGGCGTAGGGGTGAGTCCTGTGGTCGTCGGGTGAGTCCAACGGTCGTCGGGTGAGTCCAACGGTCGTCGGGTGAGTCCTGCGGTCGTCAGGAGAGTCCTGCGGTCGTCGGGGTGAGTCCTGTGGTCGTCAGATGAGTCCAACGGGCGTCGGGGTGAGCCCAGTGGTCGTCGGGTGAGTCCTGCGGTCGTCAGATGAGTCCAGCAGGCGTCGGGGTGAGCCCAGCGGTCGTCGGGTGAGTCCTGTGGTCGTCGGGTGAGTTCTGCGGTCGTCGCGTGAATCCTGCGGTCGTCGGGTGAGTCCTGCTGTGGTCGTCGGGTGAGTCCTGTAGTCGTCGGATGAGTCCTGCGGTCGTCGGGTGAGTCCTGCGGTCGTCGGGTGAGTCCTGAGGTCGTCGGGTGAGTCCTGCTGCGGTCGTCGGGTGAGTCCTGTAGTCGTCGGGAGAGTCCAGCGGTCGTCAGGTGAGTCCTGTGGTCGTCGGGTGAGTCTTGCGGTCGTCGGGTAAGTCCTGTGGTCGTCGGGGTGAGTCCTGAGGTCGTCGGGTGAGTCCTGTGGTCATCGGGTGAGTCCTGCGGTCGTCGGATGAGTCCTGCGGGCGTCGAGTGAGTCCAACGGTCGTCGGGTGAGTTCTGTGGTCGTCGCGTGAGTCCATCGGGCATCGGGTGAGTTTTGCGGTCGTCGGGGTGAGTCCTATGGTCGTCGGGTGAGTCCTGCGGTCGTCGGGTGAGTCCTGCTGTCGTCGGGTGAGTCCTGCGGTCGTCGGGTGAGTCCTGCGGTCGTCGGGTGAGTCTTGCGGTCGTCGGGGTGAGTCCTGCGGTCGTCGGAGTGAGTCCTGTGGTCGTCGGGTGAGTCTTGCAGTCGTCGGAGTGCGTCCTGTGGTCGTCGGGTGAGTCCAACGGTCGTCGGGTGAGTCTTGCGGTCGTCGGGGAGAGTACTGCGGTCGTCGGGTGAGTCCTGTGGACATCGGGATGAGTCCAGCGGTCGTCGGGTGAGTCCAGAGGTCGTCGGGGTAAGTGGGGTCGGGGAGGCAGAGTCTCATCAGCAATTGATTATCTCTGCTTCGAGGTGCTGCGTGAGCAGGAACTGGGGCATGATCACCCAACCTACTTCACCGAATGCCCAGTTATCAGACCATTCAGACCCGTTGGTGTGAGGTACCTTGAGCTTTGCAATTACTTTATTCACTCTCGTGTTCTTGATGGTATCCTCATAATGCAGCATGATGTCGTGTTCTTGATGATATCCTCATAATGCAGCATGATGTCGTGTTCTTGATGATACCCTCATAATGCAGTCATGTGATATGTAGTCTGCCAGTGCAGACTACATATCACATGACTCTGTATGACTAACCATCCTGTGTGATGGGGATTTTAGCATCACGTAGCTAGCTTTTTGACACACTGTACTCCCCTACTTATAGTCTGGGGTTGCTGCACTGATACTGTTCTTAAAAGATTTCCCCATTTTGCACCCGCAAGATAACGTAAGATTTTAAGGGTTGATAGATGTTAATCTTCTTGTTTGAGGAGCTGTTCACTTGAGATAGTTAAGCAAGTCCCAGCTGTGTCTGGGTACAAGTGACAGGATGAAAGAAAACCCAGCGGATGTTCTTCCTATTGGGGAGTGTTGTACATGCTGCTATGGCGGTGTGTCCCCTCACAAGATGAGTGACGCTGCCCAATACTGTCACTATGGCGGTGTGTCCCCTCACAAGATGAGTGACGCTGCCCAATACTGTCACTATGGCGGTGTGTCCACTCACAGGATGGGTGGCGCTGCCCAATACTGTCACTATGGCGGTGTGTCCACTCACGGGATGAGTGGCGCTGTCCAATACTGTCACTATGGCGGTGTGTCCACTCACAGGATGAGTGGCGCTGTCCAATACTGTCACTATGGCGGTGTGTCCACTCACAGGATGAGTGGCGCTGCCCAATACTGTCACTATGGCGGTGTGTCCACTCACGGGATGAGTGGCGCTGCCCAATACTGTCACTATGGCGGTGTGTCCACTCACGGGATGAGTGGCGCTGCCCAATACTGTCACTATGGCGGTGTGTCCACTCACAGGATGAGTGGCGCTGCCCAATACTGTCACTATGGCGGTGTGTCCACTCACAGGATGAGTGGCGCTGCCCAATACTGTTACTATGGCGGTGTGTCCACTCACAGGATGAGTGGCGCTGCCCAATACTGTCACTATGGCGGTGTGTCCACTTACAGGATGAGTGGCGCTGCCCAATACTGTCACTATGGCGGTGTGTCCACTCACAGGATGAGAGGCGCTGCCCAATACTGTCACTATGGCGGTGTGTCCACTCACAGGATGAGTGGCGCTGCCCAATACTTTCACTATGGCGGTGTGTCCACTCACAGGATGAGTGGCGCTGCCCAATACTGTCACTATGGCGGTGTGTCCACTCACAGGAAGAGAGGCGCTGCCCAATACTGTCACTATGGCGGTGTGTCCACTCACGGGATGAGTGGCGCTGCCCAATACTGTCACTATGGCGGTGTGTCCACTCAAGGGATGAGTGGCGCTGCCCAATACTGTCACTATGGCGGTGTGTCCACTCACAGGATGAGTGACGCTGCCCAATACTGTCACTATGGCGGTGTGTCCAGTCACAAGATGAGTGACGCTGCCCAATACTGTCACTATGGCGGTGTGTCCACTCACAAGATGAGTGACGCTGCCCAATACTGTCACTATAGCGGTGTGTCCACTCACAAGATGAGTGGCGCTGCCCAATACTGTCACTATGGCGGTGTGTCCACTCACAGGATGAGTGGCGCTGCCCAATACTGTCACTATGGCGGTGTGTCCACTCACAAGATGAGTGGCGCTGCCCAATACTGTCACTATAGCGGTGTGTCCACTCACAAGATGAGTGGCGCTGCCCAATACTGTCACTATGGCGGTGTGTCCACTCACAAGATGAGTGGCGCTGCCCAATACTGTCACTATAGCGGTGTGTCCACTCACAAGATGAGTGGCGCTGCCCAATACTGTCACTATGGCGGTGTGTCCACTCACAAGATGAGTGGCGCTGCCCAATACTGTCACTATGGCGGTGTGTCCACTCACAAGATGAGAGGCGCTGCCCAATACTGTCACTATGGCGGTGTGTCCACTCACAAGATGAGTGGCGCTGCCCAATACTGTCACTATGGCGGTGTGTCCACTCACAGGATGAGTGGCGCTGCCCAATACTGTCACTATGGCGGTGTGTCCACTCACAAGATGAGAGGCGCTGCCCAATACTGTCACTATGGCGGTGTGTCCACTCACAGGATGAGTGGCGCTGCCCAATACTGTCACTATGGCGGTGTGTCCACTCACAAGATGAGAGGCGCTGCCCAATACTGTCACTATAGCGGTGTGTCCACTCACAAGATGAGTGGCGCTGCCCAATACTGTCACTATGGCGGTGTGTCCACTCACAAGATGAGTGGCGCTGCCCAATACTGTCACTATAGCGGTGTGTCCACTCACAAGATGAGTGGCGCTGCCCAATACTGTCACTATGGCGGTGTGTCCACTCACAAGATGAGTGGCGCTGCCCAATACTGTCACTATGGCGGTGTGTCCACTCACAGGATGAGTGACGCTGCCCAATACTGTCACTATGGCGGTGTGTCCACTCACAAGATGAGTGGCGCTGCCCAATACTGTCACTATGGCGGTGTGTCCACTCACAGGATGAGTGGCGCTGCCCAATACTGTCACTATGGCGGTGTGTCCACTCACAAGATGAGAGGCGCTGCCCAATACTGTCACTATGGCGGTGTGTCCACTCACAAGATGAGAGGCGCTGCCCAATACTGTCACTATGGCGGTGTGTCCACTCACAAGATGAGTGACGCTGCCCAATACTGTCACTATGGTGGTGTGTCCACTCACAGGATGGGTGGCGCTGCCCAATACTGTCACTATGGCGGTGTGTCCACTCACAGGATGAGTGACGCTGCCCAATACTGTCACTATGGCGGTGTGTCCACTCACAGGATGAGAGGCGCTGCCCAATACTGTCACTATGGCGGTGTGTCCACTCACAGGATGAGTGGCGCTGCCCAATACTGTCACTATGGCGGTGTGTCCACTCACAGGATGAGTGGCGCTGCCCAATACTGTCACTATGGCGGTGTGTCCACTCACAAGATGAGTGACGCTGCCCAATACTGTCACTATGGCGGTGTGTCCACTCACAGGATGAGTGACGCTGCCCAATACTGTCACTATGGCGGTGTGTCCACTCACAAGATGAGTGACGCTGCCCAATACTGTCACTATGGCGGTGTGTCCACTCACAGGATGAGTGGCGCTGCCCAATACTGTCACTATGGCGGTGTGTCCACTCACAGGATGA
Organism: Procambarus clarkii; assembly: GCF_040958095.1. Lineage (NCBI taxonomy): Eukaryota > Metazoa > Arthropoda > Malacostraca > Decapoda > Cambaridae > Procambarus > Procambarus clarkii. The sequence goes on from NC_091182.1 coordinate 36,452,006, forward strand.
GTGGCGCTGCCCAATACTGTCACTATGGCGGTGTGTCCACTCACAGGATGAGTGACGCTGCCCAATAAACTCGCCCCTCGGGGGAAAATTTAAAAACAATTCAACAAGCAAAAAATTAAAACGGGGCAACGTTTCATTTCTTCCAGATATTTATCTGGAAGTATCGGTGGGGGGGGGGGGGGGGGGGAAGTATTGGTGCTGTGGTGGTGGGGTCGGTCTGTGGGGGTGACTGTGGTGGTGAGGTCGGTCTGTGGGGGTGACTGTGGTGGTGGGGTCGGTCTGTGGGGGTGGGGTCGGTCTGTGGGGGTGACTGTGGTGGTGGGGTCGGTCTGTGGGGGTGGGGTCGGTCTGTGGGGGTGACTGTGGTGGTGGGGTCGGTCTGTGGGGGTGACTGTGGTGGTGTGGTCAGTCTGTGGGGGTGACTGTGGTGGTGGGGTCGGTCTGTGGGGGTGACTGTAGTGGTGGGGTCAGTCTGTGGGGGTGACTGTGGTGGTGGGGTCAGTCTGTGGGGGTGACTGTGGTGGTGGGTCGGTCTGTGGGGGTGACTGTGGTGGTGGAGTCGGTCTGTGGGGGGTGACTGTGGTGGTGGGGTCAGTCTGTGGGGGCTGACTGTGGTGGTGGAGTCGGTCTGTGGGGGGTGACTGTGGTGGTGGGGTCGGTCTGTGGGGGTGACTGTGGTGGTGGGGTCTGTGGGGTGACTGTGGTGGTGGGGTCGGTCTGTGGGGGTGACTGTGGTGGTGGGGTCGGTCTGTGGGGGTGACTGTGGTGGTGGGGTCGGTCTGTGGGGGTGACTGTGGTGGTGGGGTCGGTCTGTGGGGGTGACTGTGGTGGTGGGGTCGGTCTGTGGGGGCTGACTGTGGTGATGGGGTCAGTCTGTGGGGGGTGACTGTGGTGGTGGGGTCAGTCTGTGGGAGTGACTGTGGTGGTGGGGTCAGTCTGTGGGGGGTGACTGTGGTGGTGGGGTCAGTCTGTGGGGGTGACTGTGGTGGTGGGGTCAGTCTGTGGGGGTGACTGTGGTGGTGGGGTCAGTCTGTGGGGGGTGACTGTGGTGGTGGGGTCAGTCTGTGGGGGTGACTGTGGTGGTGGGGTCGGTCTGTGGGGGTGACTGTGGTGGTGGGGTCGGTCTGTGGGGGTGACTGTGGTGGTGGGGTCGGTCTGTGGGGGTGATTGTGGTGGTGGGGTCAGTCTGTGGGGGTGACTGTGGTGGTGGGGTCGGTCTGTGGGGGTGACTGTGGTGGTGGGGTCGGTCTGTGGGGGTGACTGTGGTGGTGGGGTCGGTCTGTGGGGGTGACTGTGGTGGTGGGGTCGGTCTGTGGGGGTGACTGTGGTGGTGGGGTCGGTCTGTGGGGGTGACTGTGGTGGTGGGGTCGGTCTGTGGGGGTGACTGTAGTGGTGGGGTCGATCTGTGGGGGCTGACTGTGGTGGTGCTGTGGGTTGGTAGGAGGTGGCTTCCCGAGGGGGGGGGGGAATAAGGCTGGGGGTGAGGCAGCCGCAGTGATCGCTAGGGGAGGTCAGGGCTGCTGGTTGGATGGTGTAAACTGCTGCCGGGTGGGTTGTGGGTTGTGGGTTGTGGGTTGTGGGGGGTAGGGGTACTTAGGGAGGTGTACTCACCTAGTTGTGCTTGCGGGGGTTGAGCTTTTGGCTCTTTGGTCCCGCTTCTCAACCGTCAATCAACTGGTGTACAGGTTCCTGAGCCTACTGGGCTCTATCATATCTACATTTGAAACTGTGTATGGAGTCAGCCTCCACCACATCACTGCCTAATGCATTCCACCTGTTAACTACTCTGACACTGAAAAAGTTCTTTCTAATGTCTCTGTGGCTCATTTGGGTACTAAGTTTCCACCTGTGTCCCCTTGTTCGTGTTCCACCTGTGCCAAAGAGTTTGTCTTTGTCCACCCTGTGAATTCCACTGAGAATTTTGTAGGTGGTGATCATGTCTCTCTTTATTCTTCTGTTTTTCCAAGGACGTGAGGTTTATAGCTCCCTAAGCCTTTACTCGTACCATATACCTCTCAGTTCTGGAATTAGACTGGAAGCATACCTCTGAATCTTCTCTAACTTTGTCTTGTGTTTAACTAAGCATGGACTCAGGCTGGAGCTGCATACTCCAGGATTGGTCTGACATAAGTGGTATTCAGGATCCTGAACGATTCCTTACACAAGTTTAGAAAGGCAGTTCTTATGTTGGCCACATAACAACCGTGTCTGTGTACCGTCACACAGGTACCGTGTACCGTCACACAGGTACCGTGTACCGTCACACAGGTACCGTGTACCGTCACACAGGTACCGTGTACCAGTGTGTGTACCGTCACACAGGTACCGTGTACCAGTGTGTGTACCGTCACACAGGTACCGTGTACCAGTGTGTGTACCGTCACACAGGTACCGTGTACCAGTGTGTGTACCGTCACACAGGTACCGTGTACCAGTGTGTGTACCGTCACACAGGTACCGTGTACTGGTGTGTGTACCGTTACACAGGTACCGTGTACCAGTGTGTGTACCGTCACACAGGTACCATGTACTGGTGTGTGTACCGTCACACAGGTACCATGTACCAGTGTGTGTACCGTCACACAAGTACCGTGTACCAGTGTGTGTACCGTCACACAGGTACCGTGTACCGTCACACAGGTACCGTGTACCAGTGTGTGTACCGTCACACAGATACCGTGTACCAGTGTGTGTACCGTCACACAGGTACCGTGTACCAGTGTGTGTACCGTCACACAGATACCGTGTACCAGTGTGTACCATCACACAGGTACCGTGTACCAGTGTGTGTACCATCACACAGGTACCGTGTACCAGTGTGTGTACCGTCACACAGGTACCGTGTACCAGTGTGTGTACCGTCACACAGGTACCATGTACTGGTGTGTGTACCGTCACACAGGTACCATGTACCAGTGTGTGTACCGTCACACAAGTACCGTGTACCAGTGTGTGTACCGTCACACAGGTACCGTGTACCAGTGTGTGTACCGTCACACAGATACCGTGTACCAGTGTGTGTACCATCACACAGATACCGTGTACCAGTGTGTGTACCGTCACACAGGTATCGTGTACCAGTGTGTGTACCGTCACACAGGTACCATGTACTGGTGTGTGTACCGTCACACAGGTACCATGTACCAGTGTGTGTACCGTCACACAAGTACCGTGTACCAGTGTGTGTACCGTCACACAGGTACCGTGTACCGTCACACAGGTACCGTGTACCAGTGTGTGTACCGTCACACAGATGCCGTGTACCAGTGTGTGTACCGTCACACAGGTACCGTGTACCAGTGTGTGTACCATCACACGTGTACCGTCACACAGGTACCGTGTACCAGTGTGTGTACAATCACACAGATACCGTGTACCAGTGTGTGTACCATCACACAGGTACCGTGTACCAGTGTGTGTACCGTCACACAGGTACCGTGTACCAGTGTGTGTACCGTCACACAGGTACCGTGTACTGGTGTGTGTACCGTCACACAGGTACCGTGTACCAGTGTGTGTACCGTCACACAGGTACCATGTACTGGTGTGTGTACCGTCACACAGGTACCATGTACCAGTGTGTGTACCGTCACACAAGTACCGTGTACCAGTGTGTGTACCGTCACACAGGTACCGTGTACCAGTGTGTGTACCGTCACACAGATACCGTGTACCAGTGTGTGTACCATCACACAGATACCGTGTACCAGTGTGTGTACCGTCACACAGGTATCGTGTACCAGTGTGTGTACCGTCACACAGGTACCATGTACTGGTGTGTGTACCGTCACACAGGTACCATGTACCAGTGTGTGTACCGTCACACAAGTACCGTGTACCAGTGTGTGTACCGTCACACAGGTACCGTGTACCAGTGTGTGTACCGTCACACAGATACCGTGTACCAGTGTGTGTACCATCACACAGATACCGTGTACCAGTGTGTGTACCGTCACTCAGGTACCGTGTACCAGAGTGTGTGCGTACCGTCACACAGGTACCGTGTACCAGTGTGTGTACCGTCACACAAGTACCGTGTACCAGTGTGTGTACCGTCACACAGGTACCGTGTACCAGTGTGTGTACCGTCACACAGATACCGTGTACCAGTGTGTGTACCATCACACAGATACCGTGTACCAGTGTGTGTACCGTCACACAGGTACCGTGTACCAGAGTGTGTGCGTACCGTCACACAGGTACCGTGTACCAGTGTGTGTACCGTCACACAAGTACCGTGTACCAGTGTGTGTACCGTCACACAGGTACCGTGTACCAGTGTGTGTACCGTCACACAGATACCGTGTACCAGTGTGTGTACCATCACACAGATACCGTGTACCAGTGTGTGTACCGTCACTCAGGTACCGTGTACCAGAGTGTGTGCGTACCGTCACACAGGTACCATGTACCAGTGTGTGTGTGTACCGTCACACAGGAGGCACCCTCTGGTGGTACAGTTCTGGTAACTGGTCCAAGGTGCAGGTACTACAGTCTCCAGCAGGCAAAGAGTATTTCCAGTTGAAGTGGTCGTACTTGAAGCTCGTGAAGCTCATGAGCTGGAGGTACGACCCCTTCACTTGCTGCCGTGGTGGGGAGAGGCCGAAGCTTCTGTATCAGAGTCCCATGAGCGAGGGTCGCTTCACTTGCTGAGTTGAAGGTCACCTTCAATGTTGGTCATTGATTTACGTTGCTTGAGAGAAATTTCGCTGCAATCGTAGCTAGTGCAACGTTCTGGTCGTTGATGGTCGACGTCGACAACACTGTCGTCGGTCGGATACCCAGGTACTGAACTCCCTGACAATGACGGTGGTGACTGTGAGGTAGAGTGGTGGTGGGGCGAGAAGCCCAGGGCTGTCTGGTTTGCTGCTGTCAGTCAAGCTGTACAGGTAAAGAGGTAGCGGGAAGTGGGGACAGACGGAAGAATAGTCTGGATAGGAAGCTTCGTAGTTGTGGGAAGTAGAGCCAGGGCTGAACCCAGCAGCAGGCCGAGGATTCTTGGGTAGTTGTCGTAGAATTGGTGCACCGTACAAAACACGCTGAGGCGAAGAGGTCCGAGCGGCAGCCAGAAGTCCTTACCTGACAATTCTTATTCTATCTAGTTTCTTTATTTTTGTTTGAAAGGGGAAGGGGGTGCTGTCTCGGAGGCCTGGCTATACCAGTTATATAGCTGGTGAGTTAGTGAAAGCCGCTAGGTCTTCCGGATTTTCTTTGTCTGAGTCTTGCTGCGAGTTGACATGACTGTGCTGTCCTTGAAGTTCGGTGAGGTGGCCTCCATGGGGAAGTTTTGTACGGAGCAGGTGGAGTGCTGCAGCGATGGAACCCCTACTGAGAGTTCCTCGTCTGAGAAGTCCGTGGCATAGTCTGTAGTTGCTGGATATGACTTTGGTCTCACAGCCTGAGGTTGAGGTTGGCACTGGAGGATGCTGCTGTTTGTGCAGCCTTGGTCTTGGGTGTAGCTGGAGTCTGAGTTGAGATCGACCTGGTGGTCGTTCGCGTGGTAGTCCCCAATGTGGTAGGGGAGGTAGTGAGACTCACGTCAGGGGCGATGATGGGGGCCCAGACCGTTGGCTAGGTACAGCACGTTCAGGGACGAATCAGTGATTGACTGGTCCGGCAAGCCTCTCCACTAGTCTAATAAGGCCACAGATAATTCCATCACGTGATTCAAGGGGCTGCGAGGGGTGCTGGTTGGGTTTTGGGTTCCCATTGTAAAGTCTGGATCGCCTGGTTAAAGGAGCCACTGTTTGGTAGAACTGGAAAATATTCAAGTTGGTTGGTGGGAGCTGCGGTGCTGGTTTTGGCGCTAGGGGCTCTGAAGGCGGCGGAGTCAGCGGAATGGAATTGCAGGGTGATCGCCGTTGCAGAGCAAGCAAGTTGTTGATTTGCAGATGGTGAAATGATGGTCCTGGGCGCAGAGGCTGCATCTCTGGACAGGGTGCTGACACATGTTGGTGGGGTGGGAGAACTCGTAGCACCTGAAGCGTTGCTAGAGTTCATGGTATCGTTCCTTCTTCACCTGGTAGAGTAGAATCTTTATGCCGGAGCAGTAGAGACCTCGTAGCCTGGTGGATAGCGCGCAGGACTCGTAATTCTGTGACGCGGGTTCGATTCCCGCACGAGGCGGAAACAAATGGACAAAGTTTCTTTCACCCTGAATGCCCCTGTTACCTAGCAGTAAATAGGTACCTGGGAGTTAGTCAGCTGTCACGGGCTGCTTCCTGGGGGTGGAGGCCTGGTCGAGGACCGGGCCGCGGGGACACTAAAAAGCCCCGAAATCATCTCAAGATAACCTCAAGATAACCTTGTGTGACAGCCTGTGTTGCCGCGTCTAAGGAGGTGAGAGTTAGCGTTATAGTTGGGTGCTCGTCGTCGCGTGTTGCAGAAAACAGGGATATCCCCAACGTTCGGGTTTTCGTCCACGATGTCGTGAGTGATCTTGCTTCGTGTTGGTCCGCAATCCATCGGCCGGTCCTGCTGATAAAGACTGTTCTTTCGGCTAAGTACTGACTAGGGAAGTAAGGATGGATGTGGTGTTCCTCGCGAAGTGTGCAATCGTAGGTCAGGAGTTTTTCTATGTCTTATGCACACGATATAATGTCCACATAATGTCCACCGCCTCTTGACAATGTCGATGGGTGTGATGCCTTGAGGAGCTTCAAAATGTCGCTTTTGTTGAACACATGACCCTCATGAGGGATAACCCTAATTTTGAGACGTTTGTGGCGCATTGTAACCACCCCCTCGACGGGTCGCAGTAGTAATGAATGCCTTGTGGTTGTTTCAGGCTTGCTGGTTCTTTACTCGGTTATGCTCATTACACAAGGATTTCTTCCGTCTTACGATTTTCCTCAGGAAGAGAGTGGGGCCGACATCTTAAGGTAATGCGCCTTGCCTAGAGTAGAGTGGAGAGGAGAGGTGAGGTGTACCTCACCTCTGAGAGGCTGCTGGCGTGGCTGCTGCTGTAAGCAGCGTCTCGAGTGCCTCTTCACCGGAGAAGAGGAGTTCAGCTTCGTCTCCAGCTTCACGTATGAGGATCGGTGCCGCGCCGTTGACGCTACCAGTTTTGTCCAGAATTTAACCCTGGGTGAAGGTGTGGGTTCCCCGGACCCGTACCTGTGGACCCCGGTACCAGAAGAGCTGTACCACAGGCGAGTACCACAACCACAGCAATTCACCTGCGGGGCCCCTCGAGGTGCCTCACTAGTGGTGGAAGACTGCTCTCTCGACACCTCACGACGAGAGTCTACATTAGACGCCTCTACACTCAGTCACATGAAGAATTCACAGCCTGCTTGATCAAGCGCTCTTTTAACATGATTATCAAACTCCCTTTTAAACTATATCAACTATTAAGAACGTAATAAGAAGCTGGTCTCCTCAACAGCCTCGCCCAGACACTCCTCACTGTGATATCTTGAGCAAAAATCACGATAAGTTATATATGAGATGGAAGCGACCCCAGCAACTGCTGACCTTCACAACATGAATGTTAAGGAGTAGAATTCCCCACAGTCCGCCTACCGCCAGACTGCTTACAGATAATGTACTCTAAGTATATGTTAATTGTTTCATGAGCATCATTCCAGATAAGATATAATAATCTGTATATTTAGAGCACTTGAAGGCTTTATCTGGAGGCAGACGGCTCAGCGTCTGACGCAAGTGTTGGGTCTGGTGGGCGATGGCTCAGCGTCTGACGCAAGTGTTGGGTCTGGTGGGCGATGGCTCAGCGTCTGACGCAGGTGTTGGGTCAGCGTCTGACGCAGGTGTTGGGTCTGGCGGACGATGGCTCAGCGTCTGACGCAGGTGTTGGGTCAGCGTCTGACGCAAGTGTAGGGTCTGGCGGACGATGGCTCAGCGTCTGACGCAGGTGTTGGGTCTGGTGATCGATGGCTCAGCGTCTGACGCAGGTGTTGGGTCTGGTGGGCGATGGCTCAGCGTCTGACGCAGGTGTTGGGTCTGGTGGGCGATGGCTCAGCGTCTGACGCAGGTGTTGGGTCAGCGTCTGACGCAGGTGTTGGGTCAGCGTCTGACGCAGGTGTTGGGTCAGCGTCTGACGCAGGTGTTGGGTCAGCGTCTGACGCAGGTGTTGGGTCAGCGTCTGACGCAGGTGTTGGGTCAGCGTCTGACGCAGGTGTTGGGTCTGGTGGGCGATGGCTCAGCGTCTGACGCAAGTGTTGGGTCTGGCGGACGATGGCTCAGCGTCTGACGCAGGTGTTGGGTCTGGTGGGCGATGGCTCAGCGTCTGACGCAGGTGTTGGGTCTGGTGGGCGATGGCTCAGCGTCTGACGCAGGTGTTGGGTCTGGTGGGCGATGGCTCAGCGTCTGACGCAGGTGTTGGGTCAGCGTCTGACGCAGGTGTTGGGTCAGCGTCTGACGCAGGTGTTGGGTCTGGACGCAGATTACTCTCTCTCTGCCTCACACTCCAGGAATGTGATCCAGGATATGGAATACAGTTTCAGGAAGCATAAATATTTCCTGGAAAATTACTTAAATATCAAAGGCAATTGGAATGAAATATAATTTCAAGGAGTGAACTAGAGTAAATATATAAGAGTATGACAGCTTGCTGAAATCAACACTAGAAAAAGCCCTCAATCTTTCCCTCAGCGACTCACAGTGGAAACAGGCCTCCCTTCCTGTCAGACTCGGGGGCCTTGGCGTGCGCACAGCAACACAAATTGCTGTACCAGCATTCCTGTCCTCTTCAGTGGGGTCTGACAACCTGGTGAAGGAAATCCTACCTGAGCACCTAGTTCAACAGGCTGGGGTACATGATCCCAGCTTCACAGACTGCACAACCAAATGGGTCTCTCTCGCAGGACCAGCACCCCAACCACCGCCTTCTGAAGCCCATAAGCAATCCAGCTGGGATCGCCCCATTGTCGACCAAGAAGCTGCAACTTTGCTAGAAGCTGCGACGACACCACATGACACTGCCCGACTTAGAGCTGTAGCATCTCCCCATGCAGGGGATTTCCTATTAGCAACCCCAATGTCAGCAACCGGCACCCGTCTCACACCGCAGGCCCTCCGAATTGCCGTGGCTCTCTGCCTAGCTGCCCCAATCCACACCGAATACAGGTGTATTTGCGGCGAGGCAGAGGCCGACAGATATGGACGGCATGGCCTTCTTTGCCAAAGGACCGGAGGATGGCATGCAAGACACGGCGAGGTTAATGACATTATTAAGAGAAGCCTTACCACAGCCGGTTGTCCAGCAGAGAGAGAGCCCCGTTACCTAATGTCCCGCAACTCTGATGAGCCTGTCGGTCGCCCAGACGGAATTACGGTGAACCCCTGGAAGAATGGTAGACAGTTGGTGTGGGACTACACTTGCGTTTCAACTTTAGCCAATACCTATGTTGACTTCAGTGCTACACAAGCAGGAGGAGCTGCCAATCACCGGGAAGCGGCCAAGTCACGTAAATACAGAGACCTTGAGCACCACTACAATTTTGTCCCCATTGCCTCAGAGACGCTTGGTGCCTGGGGTAAAAGTGCTGCTAGCTTTTTAAAGGAGTTGGGGTCTAAGCTAATCGAAACAACTAGAGACCCCAGAGCTGCCAGTTTTCTTTTTCAGCGCCTTAGTGTGGCAATCCAGAGAGGAAATGCTCACTGCATCCATGGTTCCTGCCCGCCATCTGAGGAGCTGGAGGAGCTATTCAACTTGTGACAAGCAGCCTTGTACCCTGTATGTAATCAATATTGTAACTTTTTTTGTGTAATGACATTTTCAAATAAAGTTAGATAAATATACACACTTAACAAAAGAATAGGGGTGGTAGGAGAAGAAAATATCAAAGTGTTCAGTGAGGATCCACAAGGTCTTCTCTGAGTACTCTTTATTTTCTTCTCCGAGGCTATGGGTCCCTACATTTGCACCAGAGGTGGTACCCCTTCTAGGTTTAAAAAAAAATATATATATAAATATATATATATATATATATATATATATATATATATATATATATATATATATATATATATATATATATATATATATATTTATATATATATATATATATATATATATATATATATATATATATATATATATATATGTCGTACCTAGTAGCCAGAACTCACTTCTCAGCCTACTATTCAAGGCCCGATTTGCCTAATAAGCCAAGTTTTCCTGAATTAATATATTTACTATAATTTTTTTCTTATGAAATGATAAAGCAACCCTTTTCTCTATGTATGAGGTCAATTTTTTTTTATTGGAGTTAAAATTAACGTAGATATATGACCGAACCTAACCAACCCTACCTAACCTAACCTAACCTATATTTATAGGTAAGGTTAGGTTAGGTAGCCAAAAAAAGCTAGGTTAGGTTAGGTTAGGTAGGTTAGGTAGACGAAAAAACATTAATTCATGAAAACTTGGCTTATTAGGCAAATCGGGCCTTGAATAGTAGGCTGAGAAGTGCGTTCTGGCTATTAGGTACGACATATATATATATATATATATATATATATATATATATATATTAGTATATTTTGGTAGCAGTCTTTCCTGTAGAAGATGGGAAGCTGCCCTTTCTAGATGTAACAGTCATGGAAAAGAGCGGAGGTTTCCACACTGTAGTCTACACTAAGGAAACGAACATAGGAATGTGCCTAAATGCCAAAAGCGACTGCCCAGATAGGTACAAGAGGAGTGTTGTTAACGCATATGTCGACCGTGCTCTCAGCCACAGCTCAGAATGGAAGCAAGTCGACGAAGAACTCTGTAGGGTAAGGCTGGTCCTAGTCAACAACGGCTTCTCCAATGGTTTCGTCGAAGACATCATAAGAAGGAAAGTGAAACGCCATGCAACCTCTGAAGAGACAACTAACACAACACCTATACCCCCTATTAGACTATTTTACAGGAACTTCTTTTCCTCAGCTCATAAAACGGAGGAAAGGGTCCTGAAAGATATTGTTAATAGAAACGTTATCCCTACAGACAAAAATCAGAGGATACAATTGACGATTTACTATAAAACCAGAAAAACGGCCAGCCTACTCATGAGAAACGTTTTCCTGCCCGAAACGCTGCGCGTGCTAGTGGCTTTACAAGACTGTAATTACCATATTTGTATCCTCACATTCCTTATGTACATTCTTGTATATGCATAAATAAATAAATAAATAAATAAATAAATAAATAAATAAACTCTCCAGACACAAAACAGAACGCTTTAAAAGAGACTAACGTCGTCTATGCCTTCAAATGCCCTCTTGGGGACTGTAAGCTCCAAAAAACCCAGTATAATGGCAAGACAACAACATCTCTTTCTAGGCGTTTAACGATGCATAAGCAACAGGGCTCCATTAAGGAACATATAATCTCTTCCCACAACCAAACCATCGCCGGAGAAATCCTAGTAAACAACACAGAAATCATCGATAGATACAGCGATAGCAGGCGGCTTGACGTTTGCGAGGCATTACACATCAAGAAGTCAACACCAGAAATCAACAGCCAATTAATGCACAACTATATTCTACCCACCTCAAGACTCCGCTCCAATATAGAAGCATCAAGAAATATGGACCAATAGGCTTTCTACAATCACTTCAATTCAATACCCATTGTTTCATGTTCTGGCTTGTATTGATGAAATTAATACCTTATTAAATACCACCTCACCCCATCCACCTCACTCAAATGTATATATAAACAAAATCAGAGATGTTCTATTCTATTCAGTAAGTTCTATTCAGTTGTGTATATGTTAACTAAAGTCTTTGAAAATGTAATAAGTTTTACGAAACGCGCTCAAGTGTCGCGTCAGACTAGAAATAAAAATGAATTTTGGAGAAATGATTTTTGAATTACCTCCAACAGTGAAAAGAAATGTACGAAAGATTGAGAAAATTCGTGTTAGAATTATTAATCTTACTTTTTCGGTCATATTTAATAATATATGTCTACAGGAAAGACTGCTACCAAAATATACTAATATAATATATATATATATATATATATATATATATATATATATATATATATATATATATATATATATATATATATATATATATATATATATAAGGAAGGGAGTACCACCTCTGGCTGGAAGGGGGGACCCATAGCCTCGGAGGAAACCACACATAACGCATTGGAGGGAATGTACTCACCTAATTGTGCTTGCGGGGGTTGAGCTCTGGCTCTTTGGTCCCGCCTCTCAACCGTCAATCAACTGGTGTACAGATTCCTGAGCCTATTGGGCTCTATCATATCTACATTTGAAACTGTGTATGGAGTCAGCCTCCACCACATCACTTCCTAATGCATTCCATTTACTAACTACACTGACACTGAAAAAGTTCTTTCTAACGTCTCTGTGGCTCATTTGGGTACTCAGCTTCCACCTGTGTCCCCTTGTTCGCGTCCCACCAGTATTGAATAGTTCATCCTTGTTTACCCTGTCGATTCCCATGAGGATTTTGTGAGGTGGGGTGAGGTGGTATTTAATAAGGTATTAATTTCATCAACACAAGCCAGAACATGAAACAATGGGTATTGAATAGAAGTGATTGTAGAAAGCCTATTGGTCCATATTTCTTGATGCTTCTATTTTGGAGCGGAGTCTTGAGGTGGGTAGAATATAGTTGTGTATTATATATATATTGTATATATATAGTATATTATATATATATGTGTATTATATATACACAACTATATTCTACCCACCTCAAGACTCCGCTCCAATATAGAAGCATCAAGAAATATGGACCAATAGGCTTTCTACAATCACTTCTATTCAATACCCATTGTTTCGTGTTCTGGCTTGTGTTGATGAAATTAATACCTTATTAAATACCACCTCACCCAATCCACGTCACTCAAATGTAGATATAAACAAAATCGGAGATGTGTAAGTTCTATTCAGTTGTGTATGTGTTAGCTAAAGTCTTTGAAAATGTAATAAGTTTTACGAAACGCGCTCAAGTGTCGCGTCAGACTAGAAATAAAAATGAATTTTGGAGAATTGATTTTTGAATTACCTCCAACAGTGAAAAGAAATGTACGAAAGATTGAGAAAATTCGTGTTAGAATTATTAATCTTACTTTTTCGGTCATATTTAATAATATATGTCTACAGGAAAGACTGCTACCAAAATATACTCATATATATATATATATATATATATATATATATATATATATATATATATATATATATATATATATATATATATATAGATATAGATATAGATATGTATATATTTAACTAAGAACTAAGTTATCACCTACACCCTTGAATTAAATTAAGAGGAAAAGCTGCGTGAATTGCAACTCACGTCGCTGGAATAAGAGAAGAGTTCTGGGAGACATGGTCACCACATTCTTAGGGGAATTAACATGGTAAATAATTAGTGATTATTTAACACGGGTGGTACTACAAGGGGGCACAGGTGGAATCTGAGTACCCAATTGCAGGAAGGGAAAAGGAACTATCAGGAGAAAACACCAAACGATTAGAACCATATAGCAAGTACCCACATGAGACACAGGGACGTTAAAAAGAACTTTTTCAGTGTCAGAGTAGTTAACAGGTGGAATGTATTAGGCAGTGATGTGGTGGAGGCTGACTCCATACACAATTTCAAATATAGATATGATAGAGCCCAGTAGGCTCAGGAATCTGTACACCAGTTGATTGACAGTTGAGAGGCGGGACCAAAGAGCCAGAGCTCAACCCCTGCCTTCCCCCCCCCCCCTCCCCTATGAGTACTTGCTGGTAGGTAGACCTGCACTAAGAGGGGCTAAGATGGCGGATCTTGGCTAGTGGATGCTGGCCTCCTCCACAACTTAAGACTTTAAGACGTTAAGACTTAAGACTCCTGAAGTAATAATTTTTGGAACAACCCCGGCTATCACACTACACCCTGGCTATCACACTACACCCTGGAAATCACGCTACACCATAGCTATCACGCAACTGCCTGGCAATCGCGCTACACCCTGGCTATCACGCTACACCCCTTGCTATCACGCTACTGCTTGACAATCACGCTACACCCTGGCTACCACACTACACTTCTTGCTATCACGCTACACCCTGGCAATCACGCTACACCCTGGCTATCACGCTACACCCTGGCAATCACGCTACACCCTGGCTATCACGCTACTGCCTGGCAATCACGCTACACCCTTCCAATCACGTTACACCCTGGCTATCACGCTACACCCTGGCAATCACGCTACACCCCTTGCTATCACGCTACTGCCTGGCAATCACGCTACACTCTGGCTACCACACTACACTTCTTGCTATCACGCTACACCCTGGCAATCACACTACACCCTGGCAATCACGTTACACCCTGGCTATCACGCTACACCCTGGCAATCACGCTAGACCCTGGCAATCACGCTACACTTTTTCTATCACATTACAATATAGCTATCACGCTACACCCTGGCTATCACACTACACTTTGGCTATCACGCTACAATATAGCTATCACGCTACACCCTGGCAATCACGCTACACCCTGGCTATCACGCTACACCCTGGCTATCACGCTACACCCTGGCTATCACGCTACACCCTGGCTATCACAATACACCCTGGCTATCACGCTACACCCTTGCTATCACGCTACACCCTGGCTATCACAATACACCCTGGCTATCACGCTATACCCTGGCTATCACAATACACCCTGGCTATCACGCTACACCCTGGCTATCACGTTACACCCTGGATATCACAATACACCCTGGCTAGCACGCTACGCCCTGGCTATCACGCTACATCCTGGTAATCACGCTACCCATTGGCAATTACCTACACCCTGGCTATCACGCTACACCCTGGCTATCACGCTACACCCTGGCTATCACGTTACACTCTGGATATCACAATACACCCTGGCTAGCACGCAACACAGTGGCTATTACGCTACACCCCTTGTCAATCACCCTACACACTGGCTATCATGCTAAACCTTCGCTGTCACGCTACACCCTGGCTATCACGCAACACCCTGGCTATCACCCTACACCCTGGCAATCACTCTACACCCTGGTACTCACCCCTCATCCTGGCAATCACCCTTCATCCTGGCACTCACCCTTCACCCTGGCACTCACCCTTCACCCTGGCACTCACCCTAGCAACACTGCGGCTAGGCGTAGCACATGTCTACCACGATATCTGCCACAGTCATCATGGCTATCATGGTGTAAGCGGAAGATCTTCAAGTTATAAGTGTTAGATAACACTTAGATAACATTTATTCCTCTTATCAACTTAGTCACGCAGTACACATGTGTAGCAAGGGTGACGCAGTACACATGTGTAGCAAGGGTGACACAGTACACATGTGTAGCAAGGATGACGCAGTACACATGTGTAGCAAGGATGACGCAGTACACGTATGCAGCAAGGATGACGCAGTACACATGTGTAGCAAGGGTGACACAGTACACGTGTGTAGCAAGGGTGACGCAGTACACATGTGTAGCAAGGGTGACGCAGTACACATGTGTAGCAAGGATGACGCAGTACACATGTGTAGCAAGGGTGACGCAGTACACATGTGCAGCAAGGATGACGCAGTACACATGTGTTGCAAGGGTGACACAGTACACATGTGCAGCAAGGATGACGCAGTACACATGTGTAGCAAGGGTGACGCAGTACACATGTGTAGCAAGGGTGACGCAGTACACATGTGTTGCAAGGGTGACACAGTACACATGTGTAGCAAGGGTGACGCAGTACACATGTGTAGCAAGGGTGACGCAGTACACATGTGCAGCAAGGATGACGCAGTACACATGTGTAGCAAGGGTGACGCAGTACACATGTGTAGCAAGGATGACGCAGTACACATGTGTAGCAAGGGTGACACAGTACACATGTGCAGCAAGGGTAACACAGTACACGTGTGTAGCAAGGATGACGCAGTACACATGTGCAGCAAGGGTGATGCAGTACACATGTGTAGCAAGGGTGACGAAGTATACATGTGTAGCAAAGGTACACAGGCACACTTATATTGCATGGGTTATACAGGTACACATGTGCAGCAAGGGTGACTCAGGTACACATGGACACATGTGCAGCAAGGGTGACTCAGGTACACATGGACACATGTGCATCAAGGATAGGACAGATACAAATGTGCACGAAGGGTGAAACTGAGGCAAGTATACATATGTAGCAAGTATGAGACAGGTACACGTGTGTAACTAGTGACACAGGTACAAATCTGTAGCTAGGGTGACACAGGTACACACATGTGGAGCACGGGTGACACAGGCTCATTTGTGGAGAAAACGGTAACATGGGTACATACAATGGGCTTATATATAATACATTCATCTGCTTTCATTAGGATAATATATAATACAATGATCTGCCTACTGTAGTCAGATATATAATACAATGATCTGCCTACTGTAGTCAGATATATAATACAATGATCTGCCTACTGTAGTCAGATATACAATACAATGATCTGCCTACTGTAGTCAGATATACAATACAATGATCTGCCTACTGTAGTCAGATATATAATACAATGATCTGCCTACTGTAGTCAGATATACAATACAATGATCTGCCTACTGTAGTCAGATATATAATACAATGATCTGCCTACTGTAGTCAGATATACAATACAATGATCTGCCTACTGTAGTCAGATATACAATACAATGATCTGCCTACTGTAGTCAGATATATAATACAATGATCTGCCTACTGTAGTCAGATATACAATACAATGATCTGCCTACTGTATGGTTCTTTCATTAAACAAATAAAAATGCCACAGTGACAAAGAAGGAAAGATAAAAGCAAGAGGTGAGGGCTCTTTTTCTCGGGGGGGGGGGGTGTTGGAGGCTCTTTTTCTCTGGGGTGGTGGCACTTTTCTCTGGAGTGGGTGCTCTTTTTCTCTGGGGTGGGAGCTCTTTTTCTCTGGGGTGAGAGCTCTTCTTCTCTGGGGTGGGGGCTCTTTTTCTCTGGGGTGGGCTCCTTTTCTCTGGGATGGGGGCTCTTGTTCTCCGGGGGTGGGGGCTCTTTTTCTGTGGGGTGGGGGCTCTTTTTCTCTGGGGTGGGCTCTTTTACTCCGGGGTGGGGCTCTTTTTCTTCGGGCGTGGGGCTCCTTTTGCTGTTGGGTGGGGACTCTTTTTCTCTGGGGTGGGGCTCTCTTTTCTCTGGGGTGGTGGCTCTTTTCCTCTGGGGTGGGGGCTCTTTTTTTCTCTGGGGTGGGGCTCTCTTTTCTCTGGGGTGGGGGCTCTTTTCCTCTGGGGTGGGGGCTCTCTTTTCTCTAGGGTGGGCGCTCTCTTTTCTCTGGAGTGGGGGCTCTTTTCCTCTGGGGTGGGGGCTCTCTTTTCTCTGGGGTGTGGGCTCCTTTCCTCTGGGGTTGGGGCTCTCTTTTCTCTGGGGTGGGGGCTCTCTTTTCTCTGGAGTGGGGGCTCTCTTTTCTCTGGGGTGGGCTCTCTTTTCTCTGGTGTGGGGGCTCTCTTTTTCTCTGGGGTGGGGGCTCTCTTTTTCTCTGAGGTGGGGGCTCTCTTTTTCTCTGGGGTGGGGGCTTTCTTTCTTCTGAGGTGGGGGCTCTCTTTTCTCTGGGGTGGGGCTCTCTTTTCTCTGGGATGGGGGCTCTCTTTTTCTCTGGGGTGGGGCTCTCTTTTTCTCTGAGGTGGGGGCTCTCTTTTTCTCTGAGGTGGGGGCTCTCTTTTTCTCTGGGGTGGGGCTCTCTTTTCTCTGGGGTGGGGCTCTCTTTTTCTCTGGGGTTATCTTGAGGTTATCTTGAGATGATTTCGGGGCTTTAGTGTCCCCGCGGCCCGGTCCTCGACCAGGCCTCCACCCCCAGGAAGCAGCCCGTGACAGCTGACTAACTCCCAGGTACCTATTTACTGCTAGGTAACAGGGGCATTCAGGGTGAAAGAAACTTTGCCCATTTGTTTCTGCCTCGTGCGGGAATCGAACCTGCGCCACAGAATTACTAGTCCTGCGCGCTATCCACCAGGCTACGAGGCCCACCATAAAGGTGGGCCTCTGAGGTGGGGGCTCTCTTTTTCTCTGGGGTGGGGGCTCTCTTTTTCTCTGGGGTGGGGCTCTCTTTTCTCTGAGGTGGGGCTCTCTTTTCTTTTTGGAAAAGGAGGAAAGGCAAAATTGGGATGGAAGGGGTTTATAAGAAAAACATATTTTTCGGGATGCTATAGGTTTTTGTGAAAGGGATCTGAAGAGCTCTGCTCTTTCGGGCTGAAAGAGCAGAGCTCAACCCCCACAAGCACTACCAGGTGAATACACACACACACACACACACACACACACACACACACACACACACACACACACACACACACACACACACACACACACACACACACACACTCACACTCACACACACACACACACACACACACACACACACACACACACACACACACACACACACACACACACACACACACACACACACACACACACACTTGAATTCTACGACCAGGCAACATTAATCAGACAAGAAAGAGTGCCAGAAAGCCTTTAACACAATACGGTACCACACAAGAGGCTAATGAAAAAG
Source organism: Procambarus clarkii (assembly GCF_040958095.1). NCBI lineage: Eukaryota > Metazoa > Arthropoda > Malacostraca > Decapoda > Cambaridae > Procambarus > Procambarus clarkii. The sequence goes on from NC_091182.1 coordinate 36,470,558, forward strand.
CTGGAGATGCAGGCAGGAGTGAAAGGGAAGGTACTCCGTTGGATAAGGGAGTACCTATGCAATAGAAGACAGCGATTCACTGTGAGGTGTGAGGTCTCAGATTGGCGAGACGTCACCTGTGGAGTCCCGCAGGGTTCAGTCCTTGGACCCATACTGTTTCTGATATATGAAAATGATCTCCCAGATGGTATAGAATCGGTCCTCTCATTGTTTGCTGATGCAAAAATTACGAGGAGGATTAAAACAGAGGAATATAGTAGGAGGCTACAGGATGACCAGACTGAATGATTGGTCCAACAAATGGCTAGTAAAGTTCAACCCGGGTACTGAAGGAATGAAATAATGGTAATGAATCTAGGCGGTGGAAACAGGAGGCCAGACACAGGATACCGAAAGGGAGGTGAAGAACTTCGTGAAACGGACAGAGAGAAAGATCTAGGAGTTGATATCACATCAAACCTGTCTCCTGAAGCCCACATAAAAAGAATAACGTCTGCGGCATATGCGAGGCTGGCTAACATCAGAACAGCCTTCAGGAACCTGTGTAAGGAATCATTGGGAACCTTGTATACCACATATGTAAGACCAATCCTGGAGTATGCGGCCCCAGCATGGAGCCCGTACCTTGTCAAGCACAAGACGAAGCTGGAAAAAGTCCAAAGGTATGCCACTAGACTAGTCCCGGAATTAAGAGACATGAACTACGAGAAAAGGCTGCGTGAGATGCACCTCACGACACTGGAACACAGAAGAGTGAGGGAAGACATGATAACTACCTACAAAATACTCAGAGGAATTAACAGGGGAGATAAGGATAAACTGTTTAACACGGGTGGTACGCGAACAAGGGGACACTGGTGGAAACTAAGTACCCAAATGAGCCACAGTGACGTTAGAAAGAACTTTTTTAGTGTCAGAGTAGTTAACAGATGGAATGCATTAGGCAGTGATGTGGTGGAGGCTGACTCCATACACAATTTCAAATATAGATATGATAGAGCCCAGCAGGCTCAGGAATGTGTTCATCAGTTGATTGAAGGTTGAGAAGTGGGACCAAAGAGCCAGAGCTCAACCCCCACAAGCACAACTAGGTAAGTACAATTATGTAAGTACACACACACACACATACACACACACACACACACACACACACACACACACACACACACACACACACACACACACACACACACACACACACACACACACACACACACACACACACACACACACACACACACACACATGTATAGTAACAAGACATGTATAGATGAACTGCAGAGGGCAGCAACTTTAGCGCATAGAATGAGAGCGAAGCTGCTGGTCATGGGGGACCTAAATCACGGAGAGATAGATTGGGAAACGAGGAATCCCCATGGCGGGGAGGAGACCTGGGGAGCGAAGCTGGTAGACGTTATTGACAGGAATTTCCTAACACAGCATGTGAAAGAAGATACTAGGGAAAGAGCAGGGGATACGCCCAGCCTATTAGATCTCATTTTCACCCAGAATGTAGAAAACATCGAGCAGTTGGAACATGAAATACCATTAGGAGCTAGTGACCATTGTGTCCTAGTCTTTGACTACATGATGGAGCTTAAAATTGTGACCAAAGGACAAGAGGTCCGGGAAAGGAGACTTGATTACAGAAAAGGGGACTACAGAAGGATAAGGGACTACCTGGGAGAAGTGCAGTGGGAGGAAGAACTTAGAGGAAAAACAGTGCAAGGTATGATGAACCAAGTCATATTGAAATGCAAGGAGGCTGAAGAGAGATTTATTCCAACAATAAAGGAAAAAAGCAGGAGGGAATATAATAACCCATGGTTTAATAGACAGTGTCAGGAAGCAAAGGTGAGAAGCAGGAGGGAGTGGAGGAAGTACAGAAGACAAAGGACAGAGGACAACAGGATTAGATGTAACAGAGCTAGGAATGATTACATTAACATAAGACGAGTGTCGGAAAGAAATTATGAGAATGATATTGCAGTCAAAGCGAAAAAGCAACCAAAATTACTACATAGCCATATAAGAAGGAAGATGTCGGTCAATGACCAAGTGACAAGACTGAGGAAAACAGAAGGGGCATATACAGAAAGCGACAAGGAAATCTGCGAGGTACTGAATGCAAAATTCCATGGAGTGTTCACAACCGAGCCTGAGCAGCTCCCATTGTTAGAAGAGATTACCTAAGATGAAAGACTATCAGATATAGAGGTGACAGCAGAGGATGTAATGAAACAGTTGACAACACTGGATGCAAATAAAGCTGTTGGACCAGACAAAGTATCACCGTGGATACTTAAAGAGGCAGCGCAGGCTCTCAGCGTGCCTCTGGCAATGATCTTTAATGAGTCACTTATGTCGGGAGAATTGCCCAGTTGCTGGAAGGAGGCAAATGTCGTACCGATTTTCAAAAAAGGTGATAGGGAGGAGGCACTTAACTACAGACCCGTATCACTGACAAGCATCCCCTGCAAAATACTTGAAAGAATAATTAGGCTAAGACTTGTTGAGCACCTGGAGAGCATTGGGTTTGTAAACAAGCACCAACATGGGTTCTGGACAGGGAAATCATGCCTAACAAACCTTTTAGAATTCTATGATAAAGTAACAAGGATAAGACAGGACAGAGAAGGCTGGGCAGACTGCATATTTCTTGACTGCCAAAAGGCCTTTGATACGGTACCGCACATGAGACTGCTATACAAACTTGAGAGGCAGGCAGGAGTAAGCGGAAAGGCCCTAGTATGGGTGAAGAACTACCTAACAGGAAGGAGCCAGAGGGTAATGGTAAGGGGCGAAAAGTCGGACTGGCGAACAGTAACAAGTGGAGTACCTCAAGGATCGGTGCTGGGACCAATCCTCTTTCTAATTTACGTAAATGATATGTTTACAGGAGTGGAATCATACATGTCAATGTTTGCGGATGACACAAAATTAATGAGAAGAGTAGTGATAGATGAGGATTGTAGGATCCTCCAAGAGGACTAAAGAGGTTGCAGAGATGGTCAGAGAAATGGCTACTGGAGTTCAACTCCAGTAAATGTAAAGTTATGGAAATGGGATCAGGTGACAGGCGACCAAAGGGACAGTACACAATGAAGGGGAACTGCCTACCTGTAACGATTCGAGAAAGAGACCTGGGAGTGGACGTAACTCCTAATCTAACTCCTGAGGCACATATAAATAGGATAACGACAGCAGCGTACTCTACACTGGCGAAAATTAGAACTTCATTCAGAAACCTAAGTGAGGAAGCTTTTAGGGCGCTTTACACTGCCTACGTGAGACCAGTCTTAGAGTATGCCGCGCCATCATGGAGCCCCCACCAGAAGAAACACATAAGGAAACTGGAGAAGGTTCAGAGGTTTGCGACGAGGCTTGTCCCAGAGTTACGAGGGATGGGATATGAAGAACGTCTGTAGGAACTGAACCTTACAACACTAGAGAAAAGAAGGGGGAGAGAGAAGATATGATAGGGACATATAAAATTCTCAGGGGAATTGACAAAGTGGAAATAGATGAAATGTTCACACGTAATAATAACAGAACGAGGGGACATGGGTGGAAACTGGAAACTCAGATGAGTCACAGAGATGTCAGGAAGTTTTTTTTTAGCGTGAGAGTAGTGGAAAAAAGGAATGCACTTGGGGAACAGGTTGTGGAAGCAAACTTTATTCATAATTTTAAAATTAGGTATGATAGGGAAATGGGACAGGAGTCATTGCTGTAAACAATCGATGGCTGGAAAGGCGGGATCCAAGAGTCAATGCTCGATCCGGCAAGCACAAATAGGTGAGTACACGCACTCTCTCATACCTGTTGGAGATATGTAACAAGATACCGATGATTGCTCAAGAGAGAGAAAACGATAGTTTCCTGCATCTTCTTGGACTGCCAGAAAATCTTTGGCACTGTTCCACACCAGTGTGAAACATGATGCATAAGCTGGAGCCGCTTGTATTGTACTGAACCGCTTGACAGAATAAGTACTCGACGTAGTGAAGGAATAGTCAAGTAGCTGGAGAGAGCAGATTGGAGAGAAAGAACTAAGGAGCAGAGGACCTCAGGAATTTGTACTACGACCAGAATGGTTTCACAAGTACATATACGATATAACTTACAAAGCAGCAGCATTCATGTCAATGTTTGCCAACGATTCAATGCTGATGAGATGAATCAGAATACAATAAAAACGGAACAATACACACGATGTACCTGGAAAAAATTAACCCCTTCTGCAAATGTCATGGCAACGAGGTTTTCTATAAGGATGTTAAAAAGACTAGAACTGAGGACTCCTCCTTGTGGAGTCCCATTCTCAGGCAAGTGGTAGTCCGACACATGTCCTTGCAACTTTTTTCTGGCATACCTGTGACTTAGGTAATCTTGAATCCATGCTAGCATATTTCCCTTTACACCTTTTTTAACTAAGGTGTGTAAAGTTGCTTGCGGGCTTGCAAGTTAGAATGCTTTTTCTAGATCAAGGAAGATTACTATAGCTGGACCCGAGTTAACTGTTCCTAGTAATGTTGCTATGCAGTTGGCAGTACCTACTCCTTTAGTGAAGCCAAATATGTGTTTATGAAGGTCTCCAGTCTTCCACAGTAGCCTATTTAAGACCATCCGTTCTGCAGTTTTACTAATGCATGACGTTAATGAAATGGGTCTGTAATTGCCAGGTTCTTTCGGCTTAGGAATCGGTATGATGTCTGCTTGCTTCCAAGAGGGCGGTAGTTTGCCTTGCTGCCAAGATGCATTGATGACGTCCAATATTCCTTGTTCTCCAGCAGGACCTGCATGTGCGACCATTGAGTTTGTAACGTTATCAGCACCTGGTGCAGTGTTCTTACCACCTTTTTTGGCTCTGATTAGTTCTTGTTTGTTGAAGGACAGTCACATTCGTCATTTGTAGCTATGCTCTCATGAATGGCTGTCAACCTCTCATGTTTTAATTGTTCTTGCTGCCTTCGGACCATTGCAGGAAGCTGATATGAAGCTGTTCTTTCTGCAACTTGGAGAGCAAGTCTCTCAGCCTCCTGCAATGGTTGAATACATGCCAGTGGTCGGGCTGGTCGGGCTGTTATGGTTTTAATCTGACCCCATATCTTGCCAAGATTACTATGTTCATTTAGAGTTTGACACCACTCAAGCCATCATGCCTCCTTTATCTCTCAAGAACTTTATTTATTTATAAGCTGTATCCCGCGACGCATTGATGAGGCTCAGCACCGCATGCACGTTGCTGAGGCTCAGCACCGCATGCACGTTGCTGAGGCTCAGCACCGCATGCACGTTGCTGAGGCTCAGCACCGCATGCACGTTGCTGAGGCTCAGCACCGCATGCACGTTGCTGAGGCTCAGCACCGCATGCACGTTGCTGAGGCTCAGCACCGCATGCACGTTGCTGAGGCTCAGCACCGCATGCACGTTGCTGAGCCACAGCACCGCATGCACGTTGCTGAGGCTCAGCACCGCATGCACGTTGCTGAGGCTCAGCACCGCATGCACGTTGCTGAGGCTCAGCACCGCATGCACGTTGCTGAGGCTCAGCACCGCATGCACGTTGCTGAGGCTCAGCACCGCATGCACGTTGCTGAGCCACAGCACCGCATGCACGTTGCTGAGCCACAGCACCGCATGCACGTTGCTGAGCCACAGCACCGCATGCACATTGCTGAGGCTCAGCACCGCATGCACGTTGCTGAGGCTCAGCACCGCATGCACGTTGCTGAGCCACAGCACCGCATGCACGTTGCTGAGGCTCAGCACCGCATGCACGTTGCTGAGCCACAGCACCGCATGCACGTTGCTGAGCCACAGCACCGCATGCACGTTGCTGAGGCTCAGCACCGCATGCACGTTGCTGAGGCTCAGCACCGCATGCACGTTGCTGAGGCTCAGCACCGCATGCACGTTGCTGAGGCTCAGCACCGCATGCACGTTGCTGAGGCTCAGCACCGCATGCACGTTGCTGAGGCTCAGCACCGCATGCACGTTGCTGAGCCACAGCACCGCATGCACGTTGCTGAGCCACAGCACCGCATGCACGTTGCTGAGCCACAGCACCGCATGCACGTTGCTGAGGCTCAGCACCGCATGCACGTTGCTGAGGCTCAGCACCGCATGCACGTTGCTGAGCCACAGCACCGCATGCACGTTGCTGAGGCTCAGCACCGCATGCACGTTGCTGAGCCACAGCACCGCATGCACGTTGCTGAGCCACAGCACCGCATGCACGTTGCTGAGGCTCAGCACCGCATGCACGTTGCTGAGGCTCAGCACCGCATGCACGTTGCTGAGGCTCAGCACCGCATGCACGTTGCTGAGCCACAGCACCGCATGCACGTTGCTGAGGCTCAGCACCGCATGCACGTTGCTGAGGCTCAGCACCGCATGCACGTTGCTGAGGCTCAGCACCGCATGCACGTTGCTGAGCCACAGCACCGCATGCACGTTGCTGAGGCTCAGCACCGCATGCACGTTGCTGAGGCTCAGCACCGCATGCACGTTGCTGAGGCTCAGCACCGCATGCACGTTGCTGAGGCTCAGCACCGCATGCACGTTGCTGAGGCTCAGCACCGCATGCACGTTGCTGAGGCTCAGCACCGCATGCACGTTGCTGAGGCTCAGCACCGCATGCACGTTGCTGAGGCTCAGCACCGCATGCACGTTGCTGAGCCACAGCACCGCATGCACGTTGCTGAGGCTCAGCACCGCATGCACGTTGCTGAGCCACAGCACCGCATGCACGTTGGTGAGCCACAGCACCGCATACACGTTGCTGAGGCTCAGCACCGCATGCACGTTGCTGAGGCTCAGCACCGCATGCACGTTGCTGAGGCTCAGCACCGCATGCACGTTGCTGAGGCTCAGCACCGCATGCACGTTGCTGAGGCTCAGAACCGCATGCACGTTGCTGAGCCACAGCACCGCATGCACGTTGCTGAGCCACAGCACCGCATGCACGTTGCTGAGCCACAGCAACCCCTCTGCTGTCCCCCACGTCCTCCCCATCATTTTCCCCCTCCCCGTCCCCTAGTTCTCCCCACCATCTCCTACTCCCCCATCCCCTCGTCCTCCCCACCATCTCCTACTCCCCCATCCCCTCGTCCTCCCCACCATCCGTCACTTCTCCGTCCCTGATCCTTCCCACCATTACCCCATCCCTGTCCCCCCGTCCTTCCCATCATCCCCCACTCCCCTGTCCCCTATTCCATCCTCCCAACTCCCCCGTCCCCCTTGTCCTCCCCATCATCCCCCACTCCTATCCCCTCGTCCTCCACCACTATTCTCCACTCCCTCGTCTGATGCGTTCCCAAATGATCTGATGTTCCCACCAGAAAAAATGGGAACATCAAATAATTTGATGTTCCCATCACTGAAAAATATGAAGGACAGTTAAAAAACGAAATGAAAAACAATTAAAAAATAAACAAATAAACTATACTCACGAAATAAACGATATGGTAAACAACACAGATCAATTCCAATGCAATGTCACACAAAATAATGAAATCAATTGAAAATATATCGAAATTTATGAAAATTCAATTTATCAGTGCAATTGGAAACATTGAAATCGAATCGTAACACATTTAGTAAAGCATGTGTGATTTCAACATGCAACAGATGGCACTGTTTTTCAAAAAAGCATGTTTTTACCTGTCACAGGTGTGGCATCTATATAGTACGTATATAAAAACACGTGTGTATTCGAATGGAACGCTGTGTCAAAATTTCAAAGCAATTGGAGAAGAGGTTTCGGAGATGTCTCCTCACATAAAAACTCACATGAAAAACACAGTTTAAAAAAAAAGTTAACTGTCACAAATGTGACATCTATATAGTAGGTATATAAAAACACGCTTATATGTGAATGGAACGTTGTATCAAAATTTCAAAGCAATCGGTGAAGAATTTTCGGAGATTCGCGATTTTGAACAATCGAACATTTGTAAGAAAATTTGATAAAGATTAGAAGGTTATTAAAGCACATTGATAGTTTTAATTGATAGCATTCATACCTTGATTGATAATTTGACAAAGATTAGTATTCACATTACAGCATATTGAGAGCACAAATTAAAATGACAGCAATGATCACAATGATAAAGTTATATGGCTTAAGTACATATGTCAGGGGGATTGGGTAGCACTAGATACAGTAAGAGTTTAAACCACAAGGTAGGAAACTATGAAGATGAAATTAGGTACTTTTTGGTTTGATTTTTGAATAAGGCAAAAGTTGGACAGCTTTTCAATTCGTTAGGGAGTGAGTTCCATAGACCAGGTCCCTTTATTTGCATAGTGTTTACACAGATTAAAATCGTCTTTCTTCAGATATCACCGCTCTTAGCAGAGTTCTTCCTACTAGTGTGGGGTTTCTCCTTAGATGTTTTCTGAAGATGTTGACTCTGTTGCTTTGTTCTTTAACTTCATTACTACAGAACCAATAGTTCTTTCGTTTTGTGTTTCCTGGGATAATGATTGGAATGGCTTTATTTTTGCAGCAGCTGCAATGGCTTCCTGCAGATTGGTCTTGTGAATGTTCAAATCCTCAGGTGGCGTGTATGTTGCATACCATTTTTCAAGGTCCTCTTGGTATATATTCCAATTGGCTTTCTATAAATTCCACCTAGGTTGTGCAGGTGGTGCAGGAGGTCGTTCTATGTTTAGTGTTGTGACAGTAGCATAGTGGTCACTGGTGATCACTGGGTCTACCTCCCACTTCGCCTGATACTTGAGTACTGTTGAGATTAATGTAAGATCAAGGGAACCTCCTTCATTTTGCATTTACTATTTGTGCCTGCAGAATCAAGCTATTAGCTCTTGGACCCCACCTTTCTAACCAATCTATTTTTCCTCTAATATATCTACTACGTATATATCTCTCTAACACACGCACACTCACATCCCCAGGAAGCACTCTGTTTTAGCTGTCTAACTCCCTGGTACGTATTTACTGCTAGGTGAACTAGGTATGGCTAGGTGAGCCATATTCACAGTTACTGCTAATACCTCTACTCCATCCTCACATGAAACTGGGTCCATTTTCTTGCTGGGTATAGTGTTCCTGACTAGGGTCATTAACCCTCTTTATTTCTCCCTATTCATACGGTATAACATAGTGCTGATATCCAGCTGATCTGAAGGACTTCGTGGCTGGGAAGAGTTTCTTCCAAAGCAACTATATCTGCTTTCGTGCTAATTGCAACTTCCCGAAGGGTGTGATTTTTATATCCAAGACCTTGTATGTTCCACTGTATTATTCGTAATGGCCAGACGACGGTTTCGGTTGGTGTTGCCTGTTCTAGTAGAACGCCTCTTCAGAATCAACGTCTCTATTCTCCACCTTGCAAGTCGTGTCGCTGCAAATCGGACTGCACTGATTGCTCATGGTCAACCCCAGCATTGTTGTAATCTGTGCAGCCCTGTTCTCCATCACTTTGCTGTTGGTGTTGTTGCATATCGGGCCGCATTGATTGTTCGTGCCCGCCTCATGGAACCTGTGTTGTTGGAACCTGTGCTTCTCGGCTGTTCAGTACTTCTTTGTTGGTGTTGTTGCATATCGGGCCGCATTGATTGTTCGTGCCCGCCTCATGGAACCTGTGTTGTTGGAACCTGTGCTTCTCGGCTGTTCAGTACTTCTTTGTTGGTGTTGCTGCATATCGGGCCGCATTGATTGTTCGTGCCCGCCTCTTGGAACCTGTGTTGTTGGAACCTGTGCTTCTCGGCTATTCAGTACTTCTTTGTTGGTATTGTTGCATATCAAACTGCATTGTCTGTTGATGTCCGTCTTTTGTGTTGTAAGATTCTGTTGATCTTGAGTGGTGACTGCTTCTTGCAGTTTGTTATGGTATCGACACCGTCGCTGGAGCATGGAGTGGCGATTACTGTGCCATCTATGGGTCTGCACTCCAACTCCCCGGTATTGGGTGCTACGTAGACAACGCCATCTATTGGTGGTGGCGTGGTATTGGTGAAAGGCTCTGGTTTCCGGCCTCAGTTAGAAGAGGAGGTCGATGATGATGTCCTCTGGTATGTGGTGTATCGAGATCAACGCCATCTAGGATGTGGCTACAATTTACAATTTCAATTCCCCGGTGGAAGGGTGTTATTCTAAGGGCACCCAGTGTACTGTCCATCTAGTTAATGACGTTTTATGTTCACACAAGTGACATAAGGAGGCGACAGCACTGATGAAGGCAGTTCACCTTGCGAAGTCAAAACACTCTTGATTTGGTCCTATGAGAGGATAAAGTGGCCGCTGTCGGTTATAGCAGTGTGTTAGCTGATGGTTTATGCAGTGTTGGATGGGCTGACATACCCGGGATTGGCCAGGAAGAGTTACGTGACGACAGTGATGTGTCTGTTGAGAAGTGCTGCTAGCAAACTCCTAGAGACTTCGGCCAGGGTGCCAGCTACTCCAGTATGTGATTGTTTGAGAACCCCCCTGTCAGCAAGTTGCTGAAACCCTCTGCCATGCAGTGTGTATCTGGAGAGTGGAGGTGAAGTATTAGCACATCGTGAAGATACAGTGTGTGTGGACTGGCCCATGTTGCAGAAGGTGAACTCGCCAGTGTTTGCCATTAGGTGTGGAAGACGTGTACCTGGAAAGTGGATTCGCCAGGATTGATGAACACTGCCGATGTATTGTGTCCTGAGTGAAAGACACTTTGTAAATACGTGTAGTAATACTTTAATATAATATATATAGTAGTGAAGGTGTTAATATATTGGTGATGGTGTGATTGTGTATTGTTTATCCCCTTTTTATTCTTTGCACTAATACCTGACAGCCAGTTCTTGAAAGCATACCACCGATTTGGGGTTGGATATTGAAGAAGAGGTTATAACAGCAAGAACCTGGTTACTGACCCAAAGTGGCCATTACACAGTTGCTTTTGCAAATGTTGATGGTTTGGTGTCTTGACTACCCGACTGTTGTTGGTAGTCTGTATGTCCATGTTGCGTTGTTTGTCCTCTTGTGGTTCTTCTTGTCTCAGACTGTCTATTTCTTGTGTATCTTGAGGTTATCTTGAGATGATTCCGGGGCTTTTAGTGTCCCCGCGGCCCGGTCCTCGACCAGGCCTCCACCCCCAGGAAGCAGCCCGTGACAGCTGACTAACACCCAGGTACCTAATTTACTGCTAGGTAACAGGGGCATAGGGTGAAAGAAACTCTGCCCATTGTTTCTCGCCGGCGCCTGGGATCGAACCCAGGACCACAGGATCACAAGTCCCGCGTGCTGTTCGCTCGGCCGACCGGCTCAGCAGATTGTGTAACTGTGATCTGCTGCACGATCTTGTCCATTATTACAAAAGTGATTTCTTGAGTCTGATGTTGTGAGGCGTTCTGCGTCATCTGTAGACAATTGATAATAGTCTCTGCCATGATCTTCACGATGTTTTTCAGCTGGACCTCCGTAAAACTGTATATATTTGTTGTATTGATTCCGAAAGTGATTGTTTTTTGCTTCTTTTTTATTTTGTTGTAGTTTTGCATTATGTTTTTTGTGTATTTTCTGATTTTAAATTAATAGATTCGGGAAATATTGTTCTGTGAAAAGGGTGTCTGCTGTGGCTGTGCACGAGTGTTCCCCACGATGTTGGTGTATGTAGTGCTGGTCTGTGTGTGTATCCTGTCCTGAGCTGTCTGCACCTTTTCTTTACACGCAGAGCAGGTTGTGCTCCAGGCATGATGTTTGCCTCCACAATTTGGATATTTGGCTGTTGTTGTCTAGTTTGCCTTGTGCTTGGCTATTCAGTCTTTGACTGGATGCCTCAGGCTGCATACTCCACATCTCTCCTGTCTGGTGCAGCGTGATTGATGGTGGCCGTATTTCTGACATCTGAAGCAGTGCAGGGGTTCCGGGACATATGGTCTCTGTCGGTATGTTCCCTAATTTCCAAGACTGAATGTTTCTGGCACATGTCCCATGACGGTCACCAGAACCTGACGTGTCGCTGCCTTGTCTACTTTTGTGCGACATCATTCTGCATTCAGGATTTGCTTGTGTTCTAGTACTGGATCTAGTGAGAAGTTGACTGGATATCCCAAAAGCACGACTGGTGTGCGTCTTTCTGAAGGGTCCAGGTTTTCCAAGCAACAGGATATCCTTGCAGGACTCTTACTTTTTTAAGTAATTTGCAGTCTGTTTGTAATGATCTGGTGCTCAGATCATTGGTTCTCCCTTCTCCCCTCCTTTCCTTCTCTCTTCTCCCCTTCCCTTGGCCGTCATTCGTCTCCTCCTCTTGCCCCCCCCTGTCGCCCATTTGTCAGGGTCAAGAGGTAGACCTGAGGGTGGTCTTGGATACCTTTGGCTTCCCCCACTCAGATTTTCCCTCTCCATCCCCCTCTCATTCCCTCTCTTCCCCTCTCAGCGGTCCCTTCCCCATACCAGACGAGTCAAATGTCCCTACCCTTTATCTTGCAGGAGACAGGCTTGAACATAATTTATCAGTTTTGTAAACATTGCTCAGGAGGTACACTAGACGAGGGTATCCAATACAGTGGTACCTTATCCCCATCACATAGCTGGGGAGAGTTGACTCAATCTTCAGGAATTCATGTAGCCTTCCACAGCAGATCAGTGAAGGTGATTGGCTTGAGATAAGGGCCATGTCCTTATTGGCCCTAGAGAGCCAGACCTCAGGCCTAAGTGTTAAATGGTTGGCCATTGCCAAAATAATGGGTGGAGCCCTGGGGCTGTATTAGATGGTGGGAGGAGTAATCCTTCCCAGCAATAAGCTGGTAAAACAAAATTTCATTAGTGTGTCTTGGGAGTGTATTCGGGACTGGAGGGCCATAAGCCCGTATCCTAGGGGCTGAGGGCAGCCATTAACATCTTGGCCTTAGTGCAGTTATTTAAGGTATAGTGCACTTGAGTTTCATGTCCTCAGTGAATATCCATTGTGCCTTTGGGGGAAATAGAATATGGTATATGTTCAAATTGTCTTAATTTACATGGTTCATAAAATAAATTGTATAACTTGTCCAGTGGTATTCACTTAACTTCCCTTTGATATATTTTTCTACTTTGTCATTTCTGTGTGTTGAATTGGAAACCCCCCGATGTTCTCCTACAGTTAATAGATACTAAAGTTGCCCTTGGTTTTAAAGAAGTAACGTAAATTAAACAAACTAATTTCCGAAAATTTATTACTGAAAGTCATATTACCCGGAGTGCCATGATCACTGATGCCTCGCCTTCCTGGGGGATCGGTGATAGACACATTCAGGTATGGTTGGTCGGGAAGGTGGTGGCAGTGTCTAATGAGTTTTGTTATTGTTTTTTTTTTATATAAACTAGTAACCCTTGTCCTTGATGTATCTTCCTCATTTAATATGCCTCTTATATACGTGGCAGTCCAGTGAGGGGTCATACTGGACTGTAACAGTGTTGAGCTGGGGTATTGAGTGAGCAGTCTCCGTGGTGTAGTGGTAAGACACTCGCCTGGCGTTCCGCGAGCGCTATGTCATGGGTTCGTATCCTGGCCGGGGAGGATTTACTGGGCGCAATTCCTTAACTGTAGCCTCTGTTTAACGCAACAGTAAAATGTGTACTTGGATGAAAAAACGATTCTTCGCGGCAGGGGATCGTATTCCAGGGACCTGCCCGAAACGCTACGCGTACTAGTGGCTGTACAAGAATGTAACAACTCTTGTATATATCTCAAAAAAAAAAAAAAAAAAAAGAAAGATTTACAACAGGGATAGCGAACGATTACGATCACAAGAGGTCAGAGGGATATTACAATGGTATATTGGGTTATTACATGTTGGTCTCGTGGCGTCATTATTATTTCTCCTTTCAGGTTGACTGTGATGGAAAGTTTGAGCTCTGGTTGTCCCTTTTCGCATTGCCGTTACTACTCCATATGCTGTAGAAAAGTGGTCTGTCTGCATTATCTTGAATTTTGAAAGATGTGCAGTTTGACGATGTCTGGTGTGAGAATGGTGGTGTCCTCTCCTGTCTCATACTGTTTCCTGTGACTGGGTTGTGGACAGAGAAGCATTGCCTGACACTGGCTGGTGTGTGACTGATGCTGTCCTCTCTAGGTCCATTATGTTTGGTGTCTTGCTGGTAGAAGCACGTGGTGAAGCCTTGATAGCAGTTTTCTTCGGTGCCTGCTGCACCTCGGTCCACTGTCTCTCCTCATCTGAAAGCTGCCTCCATTGCCTCTTTTTCTTTGACTTCCCCATGACGTCTCCACGTAGTGAGGACTGATTCGCTACCTAATGCTTGAGACACTCTTAGGCCTGGAGAAATTCATTCCTCTCCAACGGAGGTTATAAAATGATTCCCCCAGGTGGAACAGGGATACCTAACACTTAATTGAGTGGTTTGGTCTAATTTTCCGTCAGACTCGGTGCACCATCTAAGGAGTTCCCCTTGTGTCACTGCCCGCAGGGTATCACCTCGCCCTTCAGAGTAGGACTCTAAATGACCTGGTCAGTCATACGGTCCTCACACACACACAAAAAAAAATTATAACAAATAAAATCAGTCTCCGTGGTGTAGTGGTAAGACACTCGCCTGGCGTTCCGCGAGCGCTTTGTCATGGGTTCGTATCCTGGCCGGGGAGGATTTACTGGGCGCAAATCCTTAACTGTAGCCTCTGTTTAACACAACAGTAAAATACGTACTGCGTTGGTTGTAACAACGATTCTTCGCGGCGGGGATCATATTCCAGGGACCTGCTCGAAACGCTACGCGTACTAGTGGCTGTACAAGAATGTAACAACTCTATTATTATTATTTTTTTTTTGAGATATATAAAAATCTGTCAGTGGGGAGGGGGGTGTGACGAGTGCTTTACGACAGTTTGGGACACCTGAGCACCGAGGTGCGCAGAATACCAGTCAGCTAGACAGGGAAGCAATCAACACAGCCAGCGACTATGAGATCCACGAGCGGCCACACAGAACCAGAAGAATCACTCTCCAACAAGGTGATCAGACACATTCACGATCAGACCTTCCCGAGACCTCACAGACTGAGTGGTCTGCCAAAACACCCAGATGAGTGGACCATCCCGGACCCGATTTATACCTAAAAAAAAATTTTTGGTAATTATATTCTGTATGTAAATATATGTATATGTTATATATATATGTTTATATATATATATATATATATATATATATATATATATATGCGAACAAGCCTGAATGGTCCCCAGGACAATATGCAACTGAAAACTCACACCCCAGAAGTGACTCGAACCCATACTCCCAGGAGCAACGCAACTGGTATGTACAAGACGCCTTAATCCACTTGACCATCACGACCGGACATAATGAGGTGATAGCCGAGGCTATTTGAACCACCCCACCGCCGGCACTCGGATAGTAATCTTGGGCATAGCATTTTACCAAATCACTTCATTCTTTGGGGCACACATGAGGAACACAAATGCGAACAAGCCTGAATGGTCCCCAGGACAATATGCAACTGAAAACTCACACCCCAGAAGTGACTCGAACCCATACTCCCAGGAGCAACGCAACTGGTATGTACAAGACGCCTTAATCCACTTGACCATCACGACCGGAAATAATGAGGTGATAGCCGAGGCTATTTGAACCACCCCACCGCCGGCACTCGGATAGTAATCTTGGGCATAGCATTTTACCAAATCACTTCATTCTTTGGGGCACACGTGAGGAACACAAATGCGAACAAGCCTGAATGGTCCCCAGGACAATATGCAACTGAAAACTCACACCCCAGAAGTGACTCGAACCCATACTCCCAGGAGCAACGCAACTGGTATGTACAAGACGCCTTAATCCACTTGACCATCACGACCGGACATAATGAGGTGATAGCCGAGGCTATTTGAACCACCCCACCGCCGGCACTCGGATAGTAATCTTGGGCATAGCATTTTACCAAATCACTTCATTCTTTGGGGCACACGTGAGGAACACAAATGCGAACAAGCCTGAATGGTCCCCAGGACAATATGCAACTGAAAACTCACACCCCAGAAGTGAATCGAACCCATACTCCCAGGAGCAACGCAACTGGTATGTACAAGACGCCTTAATCCACTTGACCATCACGACCGGACATAATGAGGTGATAGCCGAGGCTATTTGAACCACCCCACCGCCGGCACTCGGATAGTAATCTTGGGCATAGCATTTTACCAAATCACTTCATTCTTTGGGGCACACGTGAGGAACACAAATGCGAACAAGCCTGAATGGTCCCCAGGACAATATGCAACTGAAAACTCACACCCCAGAAGTGACTCGAACCCATACTCCCAGGAGCAACGCAACTGGTATGTACAAGACGCCTTAATCCACTTGACCATCACGACCGGACATAATGAGGTGATAGCCGAGGCTATTTGAACCACCCCACCGCCGGCACTCGGATAGTAATCTTGGGCATAGCATAGGGGACCATTCAGGCTTGTTCGCATTTGTGTTCCTCACGTGTGCCCCAAAGAATGAAGTGATTTGGTAAAATGCTATGCCCAAGATTACTATCCGAGTGCCGGCGGTGGGGTGGTTCAAATAGCCTCGGCTATCACCTCATTATGTCCGGTCGTGATGGTCAAGTGGATTAAGGCGTCTTGTACATACCAGTTGCGTTGCTCCTGGGAGTATGGGTTCGAGTCACTTCTGGGGTGTGAGTTTTCAGTTATATATATATATATATATATATATATATATATGTATATATATGTATATATATATATGTATATATATGTATATATATATATATATATATATATATATATATATATATATATATATATATATATATATATATATATATATATATAGTGTGAGTACATCACGAAAATAAACACGTGATTAAAAATGTGACTGTCATATATATATTGGTGTATACTGGCAGCAGGTTTTCTTTTAAACATGTCTCATTGAATATGACCGCATATTCTGTATTTACTGTCTTCTGATTTAGGGCTTCTATCCCTCTATTTTCCTAGCATCAGGGCTTAGCTGAAAGAGGAGTTCTCCAAAACTACTTTTCGTTTTTTCAAGGTGAAGAAAAATGTGAATTACTATAGAATGTATTACAATTGTTTATACAATTTGCACAACGTTTCGAACCTCCATGGTTCATTCTCAAGTGAAAGGAAATTACAGAATTCGTTGATTTATACTCGTACGAGGTCAGGATATAAGTACAATAAAGGTAAAAGCAAAGGGGATACATAGAGGATAAATGGGGGATGAAGTACATAAGACAAAGGAATAAAGGTAGCTACAGAAGGCCTATTGGCCCATACGAGGCAGCTCCTATCCCAAAGACTAATCAAGTGTAATTGGCCTGTTATGTTGAACAGTGTCTTCTGTGTTGGCATCGTTATCTTGAGGTTATCTTGAGATGATTTCAGGGCTTTAGTGTCCCCGCGGCCCGGTCCTTGACCAGGCCTCCACCCCCAGGAAGCAGCCCGTGACAGCTGACTAACACCCAGGTCCCTATTTTACTGCTAGGTAACAGGGGCATAGGGTGAAAGAAACTCTGCCCAATGTTTCTCGCCGGCGCCTGGGATCGAACCCAGGACCACAGGATCACAAGCCAGCGTGCTGTCCGCTCGGCCGACCGGCTCCCATGTTCTGGTCTTGTCCTTACTCTCATGGTCGGTAGAGTAAATAGTTCCGTGATTTGGGTGTTCATGGTAGGTTGTTCTATTCTTATGTGAATTGCTTCAAGAATTTGTAATCTTCTTACATCTTGGGTTTTGTCTATTATACAAGTGTTTTTATTCAACATTTATCTTGTTAAGGTGATGTTATGGGCTTGTCTCATGTGATTCCTAGGGGCACCGGATTGAAGATGACAGGTCAAACGCCTCGTCAGCTTGGTCGACGTCATACCTGTGTACTTAGATTAAAGGTTACATCCTTCGTGGGGGCAAGTGTACATGTATACAACGCTTGACTGCTGTAGAGGGTTCTCCGTCGGCTTCGGGCTGTTTTTAATAAGAAGGTCGGTAGTCTTCTTGGTTTTAGAATATGATCAGGTCTATGTTTTGGTTAGGAATAGTGCTTTTTACTCCTTTACGGATTATTTCTTTCATTATTCATTCTTCTTTTTTATGTTCACCGTGCATAGTTGATTTGTAATATAATTATATTGGAGGTCTCAAGATGATAGTGTTGCAGGATGACATTGTTGCAGGATGATAGTGTTGCCTCATGATGACATTGTTGCAGGATGATAGTGTTGCCTCAATATGATAGTGTTGCCTCGTGAGGACAGTGTTGCCTCAGGATGACAGTGTTGCCTCAGGATGATAGTGTTGCCTCGTGAGGACAGTGTTGCCTCAGGATGACAGTGTTGCCTCAGGATGATAGTGTTGCCTCGTGAGGACAGTGTTGCCTCAGGATGACAGTGTTGCCTCAGGATGACAGTGTTGCCTCAGGATGACAGTGTTGCCTCAGGATGACAGTGTTGCCTCAGGATGACAGTGTTGCCTCAGGATGACAGTGTTGCCTCGTGAGGACAGTGTTGCCTCAGGATGACAGTGTTGCCTCGTGAGGACAGTGTTGCCTCAGGATGACAGTGTTGCCTCGTGAGGACAGTGTTGCCTCAGGATGACAGTGTTGCCTCGTGAGGACATAGTTGCCTCAGGATGACAGTGTTGCCTCGTGAGGACAGTGTTGCCTCAGGATGACAGTGTTCCCTCGTGAGGACAGTGTTGCCTCAGGATGACAGTGTTGCCTCAGGATGATAGTGTTGCCTCGTGAGGACAGTGTTGCCTCAGGATGACAGTGTTGCCTCAGGATGACAGTGTTGCCTCAGGATGACAGTGTTGCCTCAGGATGACAGTGTTGCCTCAGGATGACAGTGTTGCCTCGTGAGGACAGTGTTGCCTCGTGAGGACAGTGTTGCCTCGTGAGGACAGTGTTGCCTCGTGAGGACAGTGTTGCCTCGTGAGGACAGTGTTGCCTCGTGAGGACAGTGTTGCCTCGTGAGGACAGTGTTGCCTCGTGAGGACAGTGTTGCCTCGTGAGGACAGTGTTGCCTCGTGAGGACAGTGTTGCCTCGTGAGGACAGTGTTGCCTCAGGATGACAGTGTTGCCTCAGGATGACAGTGTTGCCTCAGGATGACACTGTTGCCTCAGGATGACACTGTTGCCTCAGGATGAGAGTGTTGCCTCAGGATGACAGTGTTGCCTCAGGATGACACTGTTGCCTCAGGATGAGAGTGTTGCCTCAGGATGATAGTGTTGCCTCAGGATGACAGTGTTGACTCAGGATGACAGTGTTGCCTCAGGATGACAGTGTTGCCTCAGAATGACAGTGTTGCCTCAAGATGACAGTGTTGCCTCAGGATGATAGTGTTGCCTCAGGATGACAGTGTTGCCTCAGGATGACAGTGTTGCCTCAGGATGACAGTGTTGCCTCAGAATGACAGTGTTGCCTCAGGATGACAGTGTTGCCTCAGGATGACAGTGTTGCCTCAGGATGAGAGTGTTGCCTCAGAATGACAGTGTTGCCTCAGGATGACAGTGTTGCCTCAGGATGACAGTGTTGCCTCAGGATGATAGTGTTGCCTCAGGATGACAGTGTTGCCTCGTGAGGACAGTGTTGCCTCAGGATGATAGTGTTGCCTCAGGATGACAGTGTTGCCTCGTGAGGACAGTGTTGCCTCGTGAGGACAGTGTTGCCTCAGGATGACAGTGTTGCCTCAGGATGAGAGTGTTGCCTCAGGATGACAGTGTTGCCTCAGGATGACAGTGTTGCCTCAGGATGACAGTGTTGCCTCAGGATGACAGTGTTGCCTCAGGATGACAGTGTTGCCTCAGGATGGCAGTGTTGCCTCACGATGGCAGTGTTGCCTCAGGATGACAGTGTTGCCTCAGGATGACAGTGTCTCCTCAGGATGACAGTGTTGCCTCAGGATGACAGTGTTGCCTCAGGATGACAGTGTTGCCTCAGGATGGCAGTGTTGCCTCAGGATGGCAGTGTTGCCTCAAGATGACAGTGTTGCCTCAGGATGACAGTGTTGCCTCAGGATGACAGTGTTGCCTCAGGATGACAGTGTTGCCTCAGGATGACAGTGTTGCCTCAGGATGACAGTGTTGCCTCAGGATGACAGTGTTGCCTCAGGATGACAGTGTTGCCTCAGGATGACAGTGTTGCCTCAGGATGACAGTGTTGCCTCAGGTTGACAGTGTTGCCTCAGGATGAGGCAACACTCCCCTAGTGACCACACACAAGCGTCACACTTCATTATGAACTCAGGTGTTCATGGTGAACATTCTCAGGTGTTGTCTAGCACACGGAGACCTGTTCTCAGCTAGGGGAACAGAGTCGAGGGGAACAGAGTCGAGGGGAACAGAGTCGAGGGGAACAGAGTCGAGGGGAACAGAGTCGAGGGGAACAGAGTCGAGGGGAACAGAGTCGAGGGGAACAGAGTCGAGGGGAACAGAGTCGAGGGGAACAGAGTCGAGGGGAACAGAGTCGAGGGGAACAGAGTCGACGGGAACAGAGTCGAGGGGAACAGAGTCGAAGGGAACAGAGTCATGATAAGCTTGTAAGCTGTTTAATAAATGTAAACAAAGTTGCTATGGTTAAGGAAAGATGTAGAGGTTTCGCAAGTTATTGTATAAATACCTTATTGAATCCTGGCCCAGGACGGACTGGACCTTAGTCGCCCTTGAGAGCATATGCCTGTGTTGCGTTACTGGTTTCACTTGGGCTGTTGTGGCTGGTCTTCTGCACATCTTGTGAACTTATGGAATGCTTCCTCATTTGACAAACAATATTTGGAAGCTATTACAATGTGTAATTGATATATTTGCTAAGGTAACGACTGTTACAGCCCAATTGCCTCGTTTCGATGACAGGGGAAGCAGACCGACCAGCCTTGCTGTATTGATAAAACATTAATTTCACGTATTTAGCAAAATGTTGTTTAAAGTTTGCATTGAAAATTGCATCGGTATTGACGACTTCAGCAGCAGCCTGGGCAAGCAAGCTGTTGCTGCTGGGAGCAGGTATGGCGAGCAGCAAGGTGGCGGGGATCCACAGGTTTCGCCTCACCCCCCCCCCCTGACTCGAGGAGTCAGAGGGTGTTGCCTGGCGTCTGAGTGAGCAAGGACTCACTGTGATCACTTACATTTCCTTGTGCGAAACCTGTACATCTTTTCTCAGTCATGGAGATTTAGCCCGCATTAAATAGGCAGTTTACGGGGCTCCTAATCAATCCTAATCCGTCCTCAGGGCTGAGTATTGTGCACACGGAGGCCAACACGGCGCTTGCCTGCCCGCACACTCCTTGTACACTATTATAGAGCTCGCAAGTCACTGTACAAGAGGCTGACAACAGTCACTATACAAAAGGCTGACAACAGTCACTATACAAGAGGCTCACAACAGTCACTATACAAGAGGTTCACAACAGTCACTATACAAGAGGTTCACAACAGTCACTATACAAGAGGCTGACAACAGTCACTATACAAGAGGCTCACAACAGTCACTATACAAGAGGTTCACAACAGTCACTATACAAGAGGTTCACAACAGCCACTATACAAGAGGCTCACAACAGTCACTATACAAGAGGCTCACAACAGTCACTATACAAGAGGCTGACAACAGTCACTATACAAGAGGCTGACAACAGTCACTATACAAGAGGTTCACAACAGTCACTATACAAGAGGCTCACAACAGTCACTATACAAGAGGTTCACAACAGTCACTATACAAGAGGTTCACAACAGTCACTATACAAGAGGCTCACAACAGTCACTATACAAGAGGCTCACAACAGTCACTATACAAGAGGCTGACAACAGTCACTATACAAGAGGCTCACAACAGTCACTATACAAGAGGTTCACAACAGTCACTATACAAGAGGTTCACAACAGTCACTATACAAGAGGCTCACAACAGTTACTATACAAGAGGTTCACAAGTCACTATACAAGAGGTTCACAACAGTCACTATACAAGAGGTTCACAACAGTCACTATACAAGAGGCTCACAACAGTCACTATACAAGAGGTTCACAACAGTCACTATACAAGAGGTTCACAACAGTCACTATACAAGAGGTTCACAACAGTCACTATACAAGAGGTTCACAACAGTCACTATACAAGAGGTTCACAACAGTCACTATACAAGAGGTTCACAACAGTCACTATACAAGAGGTTCACAACAGTCACTATACAAGAGGCTCACAACAGTTACTATACAAGAGGTTCACAACAGTCACTATACAAGAGGTTCACAACAGTCACTATACAAGAGGTTCACAACAGTCACTATACAAGAGGTTCACAACAGTCACTATACAAGAGGTTCACAACAGTCACTATACAAGAGCCTCACAACAGTCACTATACAAGAGGCTCACAACAGTCACTATACAAGAGGCTCACAACAGTCACTATACAAGAGCCTCACAACAGTCACTATACAAGAGGCTCACAACAGTCACTATACAAGAGCCTCACAACAGTCACTATACAAGTGCCTCACAACAGTCACTATACAAGAGCCTCACAACAGTCACTATACAAGAGGCTCACAACAGTCACTATACAAGAGGTTCACAACAGTCACTATACAAGAGGTTCACAACAGTCACTATACAAGTGCCTCACAACAGTCACTATACAAGAGCCTCACAACAGTCACTATACAAGAGCCTCACAACAGTCACTATACAAGAGCCTCACAACAGTCACTATACAAAGCACTATACAACTACGGTGAGTCACACAGTTACCTTTCATCGTGGACTGCCTGTGGCGTCGCCCGCCATTTAGTATCGTCTAATTTCGTTATAAAATAATGTTATCTCAGAGCAAAAATATATTCTTTCATATCCTATATTCAGCACCAACATTATAGTGAGTAAATATATCATATTTCGTCATTGTTTTCGTAATGCTAGGCGGCCTTGGGTACCTTTGGGTACCATTGGGTAGCTTTGGGTAGCATTTGGTAGCTATTGGGTAATTAGATGGTCCCGACGGGGGACAGGAAGCCGGAGTGTATTCATATACGTTTAGGCTTATATCGAGGTCCCCCCCCCCCTCGTATTTTGCTTCACTAGCTGCTTGGTTCGTGAAAAGATTAAGACTAAGCCAACAGTTCAACGTCACTGGCGCTCAACACAAGTGTTAATTGCGAGAACCGCGTGTAAACAGGATGATCAAATCGGTCTATGAAGGCAGTCAGTGTAAACAGGATGATCTAATCGGTCTATGAAGGCAGTCAGTGTAAACAGGATGATCTAATCGGTCTATGAAGGCAGTCAGTGTAAACAGGATGATCTAATCGGTCTATGAAGGCAGTCAGTGTAAACAGGATGATCTAATCGGTCTATGAAGGCAGTCAGTGTAAGCAGGATGATCTAATCGGTCTATGAAGGTAGTCAGTGTAAGCAGGATGATCTAATCGGTTTATGAAGGCAGTCAGTGTAAACAGGATGATCCGGTCTATGAAGGCAGTCAGTGTAAACAGGATGATTTAATCGGTCTATGAAAGCAGTCAGTGCAAACAGGATGATTTAATCGGTCTATGAAAGCAGTCAGTGTAAACAGGATGATTTAATCGGTCTATGAAAGCAGTCAGTGTAAACAGGATGATTTAATCGGTCTATGAAGGCAGTCAGTGTAAACAGGATGATTTAATCGGTCTATGAAGGCAGTCAGTGTAAACAGGATGATCTAATCGGTCTATGAAGGCAGTCAGTGTAAACAGGATGATCTAATCGGTCTATGAAGGCAGTCAGTGTAAACAGGATGATATAATCGGTCTATGAAGGCAGTCAGTGTAAACAGGATGATTTAATCGGTCTATGAAAGCAGTCAGTGTAAACAGGATGATCTAATCGGTCTATGAAGGCAGTCAGTGTAAACAGGATGATCTAATCGGTCTATGAAGGCAGTCAGTGTAAACAGGATGATCTAATCGGTCTATGAAGGCAGTCAGTGTAAACAGGATGATATAATCGGTCTATGAAGGCAGTCAGTGTAAACAGGATGATCTAATCGGTCTATGAAGGCAGTCAGTGTAAACAGGATGATATAATCGGTCTATGAAGGCAGTCAGTGTAAACAGGATGATCTAATCGGTCTATGAAGGCAGTCAGTGTAAACAGGATGATATAATCGGTCTATGAAGGCAGTCAGTGTAAACAGGATGATCTAATCGGTCTATGAAGGCAGTCAGTGTAAACAGGATGATCTAATCGGTCTATGAAGGCAGTCAGTGTAAACAGGATGATCTAATCGGTCTATGAAGGCAGTCAGTGTAAACAGGATGATCTAATCGGTCTATGAAGGCAGTCAGTGTAAACAGGATGATCTAATCGGTCTATGAAGGCAGTCAGTGTAAACAGGATGATCTAATCGGTCTATGAAGGCAGTCAGTGTAAACAGGATGATTTAATCGGTCTATGAAAGCAGTCAGTGTAAACAGGATGATCTAATTGGTCTATGAAGGCAGTCAGTGTAAACAGGATGATATAATCGGTCTATGTATTTCTGTGTATTTCCTGCCCGATAAACGCTATGTGTTCTAGTGGCTTTACAAGAATGTAAATACTGTACTATCCAATGTATTCTCACAAACCCAATGTACCTTCTTGTATATATATAAATAAAAATAAATAAAAATTTGATTTTTGATCATTATTATGTACTCTCCTAACCCCCAAAGTACGTACCTTCATGTAAATAAATAAATAAATAAATATAATCAGTGTAAACAGGATGATTTAATAGGTCTCTGTACGCAGAGTGTAAACAGGATTCAGGGGACAGGATTAGATTGCCTCTGGCAGCTCCAGGCCCGCAAGGCCGTTCACTTCAAACAAGTGTATTGAACCCTAATCAAGACCCATGTGGATCTCTTCATATGTATTGACTCCTTATGTTACATTCCTATCCATAGAACACACAAATATAACATTCAAGCACTCGGTAGAACTTTAAGAACGCAAAGAACAGTCAGACGAGAAGAACATTGAACTGGACTTGACAAAGGGAGTTTATTGCCAGGATATGTGGCAACGTTGGAGTACGTTTGGCAGCGCAGCTCGGGTGTTGCGTAGCGAGGCGCAGCTGCCACGTCTCGCCCGGTGGCGGCCGGGAGTGTGTACTTGGTGAGGTTTACTACAGTGTACTTGGTGAGGTTTACTACAGTGTACTTGGTGAGGTTTACCCTAGTGTACTTGGTGAAGTTTACTACAGTGTACTTGGTGAGGTTTACTACAGTGTACTTGGTGAGGTTTACCCTAGTGTACTTGGTGAAGTTTACTACAGTGTACTTGGTGAGGTTTACCACGCTTACAGTGTACACTGTAGTAAAGTACACAGTGTACTTGGTGAGGTTTACCCTAGTGTACTTGGTGAAGTTTACCACAGTGTACTTGGTGAGGTTTACCACGCTTACAGTGTACACTGTAGTAAAGTACACAGTGTACTTGGTGACGCTTACCACAGTGTACTTGGTGACGCTTACCACAGTGTACTTGGTGAGGTTTACCACAGTGTACTTGGTGACACCACAGTGTACTTGGTGACGCTTACCACAGTGTACTTGGTGAGGTTTACCACAGTGTACTTGGTGAGGTTTACCACAGTGTACTTGGTGAGGTTTACCACAGTGTACTTGGTGATGTTTACCACAGTGTACTTGGTGACACCACAGTGTACTTGGTGACGCTTACCACAGTGTACTTGGTGAGGTTTACCACAGTGTACTTGGTGACGCTTACCACAGTGTACTTGGTGACGCTTACCACAGTGTACTTGGTGACGCTTACCACAGTGTACTTGGTGACACCACAGTGTACTTGGTGACACCACAGTGTACTTGGTGAGGTTTACCACAGTGTACTTGGTGAGGTTTACCACAGTGTACTTGGTGAGGTTTACCACAGTGTACTTGGTGACACCACAGTGTACTTGGTGAGGTTTACCACAGTGTACTTGGTGAGGTTTACCACAGTGTACTTGGTGACACCACAGTGTACTTGGTGAGGTTTACCACAGTGTACTTGGTGAGGTTTACCACAGTGTACTTGGTGACACCACAGTGTACTTGGTGAGGTTTACCACAGTGTACTTGGTGAGGTTTACCACAGTGTACTTGGTGACACTTACCACAGTGTACTTGGTGACACCACAGTGTACTTGGTGACACTTACCACAGTGTACTTGGTGACATCACAGTGTACTTGGTGACACTTACCACAGTGTACTTGGTGACGTTTACCACAGTGTACTTGGTGACACTTACCACAGTGTACTTGGTGACGCTTACCACAGTGTACTTGGTGACGTTTACCACAGTGTACTTGGTGACGTTTACCACAGTGTACTTGGTGAGGTTTACCACAGTGTACTTGGTGACGCTTACCACAGTGTACTTGGTGACGTTTACCACAGTGTACTTGGTGAGGTTTACCACAGTGTACTTGGTGACACTTACCACAGTGTACTTGGTGACACTTACCACAGTGTACTTGGTGACGTTTACCACAGTGTACTTGGTGACACTTACCACAGTGTACTTGGTGACGCTTACCACAGTGTACTTGGTGGCGCTTACCACAGTGTACTTGGTGACGTTTACCACAGTGTACTTGGTGGCGCTTACCACAGTGTACTTGGTGGCGCTTACCACAGTGTACTTGGTGGCGCTTACCACAGTGTACTTGGTGAGGTTTACCACAGTGTACTTGGTGACGCTTACCACAGTGTACTTGGTGAGGTTTACCACAGTGTACTTGGTGACGCTTACCACAGTGTACTTGGTGACACTTACCCTACTAGATACCTGCTACCTGGTTGATACCTGGTTGATGGGGTTCTGGGAGCTCTTCTACTCCCCAAGCCCGGCCCGAGGCCAGGCTTGACTTGTGAGAGTTTGGTCCACCAGGCTGTTGCTTGGAGCGGCCCACAGGCCCACATACCCACCACAACCCGGTTGGTCCGGCACTCCTTGAAGAAAACAATCTAGTTTCCTCTTGAAGATGTCCACGGTTGTTCCTGCAATATTTCTGATGCTCGCTGGGAGGACGTTGAACAACCGTGGACCTCTGGTGTTTATACAGTGTTCTCTGATTGTGCCTATGGCACCTCTGCTCTTCACTGGTTCTATTCTGCATTTTCTTCTATATCGTTCACTCCAGTACGTTGTTATTTTACTGTTTAGATTTGGGACTTGGCCCTCCAGTATTTTCTATGTGAATATTATTTGGTATCTCTCTCGTCTCCTTTATAGTGAGTACATTTGGAGAGCTTTGAAACGATCCCAATAATTTAGGTGCTTTATCTCGTCTATGCGTGCCGTATATGTTCTCTGTATTCTCTCTATTTCAGCAATCTCTCCTGCTCTGAAGGGGGAAGTGAGTACTGAGCAGTACTCAAGACGGGACAACACAAGTGACTTGAAGAGTACAACCATTGTGATGGGATCCCTGGATTTGAAAGTTCACGTAATCCATAATATCATTTTTCTGACTAACGCAATACTTGCTTGGTTATGCTCCTTAAACGTTAGGTCGTCAGACATTATTATTCCCTAATCCTTGACATGCTGTTTTCCTACTATGGCCAGATTCGATTGTGTTTTGTACCCTGTATTATGTTTAAGATCCTCATTTTTGTCGTATCTGAGTACCTGGAATTTATCACCGTTAAACATCATGTTATTTTCTGCTGCCCAATCGAAAAATTTGTTAATGTCTGTTTGTAGTTTTTCAATGTTTTCAGCGGAGGTAATTTTCATGCTGAATTTTGTATCATCTGCAAAGGATAGCACGAAGGTGTGACTTGTATTTTTGTCTATATCAGATATGAGAATAAAGAACAGCAGTGGAGCAAGGACTGTACCTTGAGGTACTGAGCTTTTAACTGCACTCGGACTCAATTTTACTTGATTGACTGTTACCCTTTGTGTTCTGTTCGACAGGAAATTGAGTATCCAGCGTCCCACTTTACCAGTTATACCCATTGACCTCATTTTGTGTGCAATCGCTCCATGGTCACATTTGTCGAATGTCTTTGCAAAGTCTGTGTATACAACATCTGCATTATGTTTTTCCTCTAATGCCTCAGAGATTTTGTCATAATGGTTAAGTAGCTGTGAGAGGCATGACCTTCCTGCTCTAAATCCATGTTGGCCTGGGTTGTGGAGGTCATTGGTCTCCATGTTGGCCTGGGTTGTGGAGGTCATTGGTCTCCATGTTGGCCTGGGTTGTGGAGGTCATTGGTCCCCATGAATCTAGTGACCTGACTCCTGATCGCTCTCTCAAACTCTGATCACTAGGGTGCTGTGAGTGCCAGGGTGCTGTGAGTGCCAGGGTGCTGTGAGTGCCATGGTGCTGTGAGTGCCAGGGTGCTGGGAGTGCCAGGGTGCTGTGAGTGCCATGGTGCTGTGAGTGCCAGGGTGCTGCGAGTGCCAGGGTACTGTGATTGCCAGGGTGCTGTGAGTGCCAGGGTGCTGTGAGTGCCATGGTGCTGTGAGTGCCAGGGTGCTGTGAGTGCCAGGGTGCTGGGAGTGCCAGGGTGCTGGGAGTGCCATGGTGCTGGAAGTGCCAGGGTGCTGGAAGTGCCAGGGTGCTGGGAGTGCCAGGGTGCTGGGAGTGCCAGGGAACTGGGAGTGCCAGGGTGCTGGGAGTGCCAGGGTGCTGGGAGTGCCATGGTGCTGGAAGTGCCAGGGTGCTGGGAGTGCCAGGGTGCTGGGAGTGCCAGGGAGCTGGGAGTGCCAGGGTACAGGGAGTGCCAGGGTTCAGGGAGTGCTGGGAGTGCCAGGGTGCTGGGAGTGCCAGGGTTCAGGGAGTGCCAGGGTGCTGGGAGTGCCAGAGTTCAGAGAGTGCCAGGGTGCTGGGAGTGTAAAGGTGCTGGGAGTGCCAGGGTGCTGGGAGTGCCAGGGTGCTGGGAGTGCCAGGGTGCTGGGAGTGCCAGGGTTCAGTGAGTGCCAGGGTGCTGGGAGTGCCAGGGTTCAGAGAGTGCCAGGGTGCTGGGAGTGCCAAGGTGCTGTGAGTGCCAGGGTTCAGTGAGTGCCAGGGTGCTGGGAGTGCCAGGGATCAGTGAGTGCCAAGGTGCTGGGAGTGCCAGGGTTCAGTGAGTGCCAGGGTGCTGGGAGTGCCAGGGATCAGTGAGTGCCAAGGTGCTGGGAGTGCCTTGGTTCAGAGAGTGTCAGGGTGCTGGGAGTGCCAGGGTGCTGGGAGCGCCAGGGTGCTGGGAGTGCCAGGGTTCAGTGAGTGCCAAGGTGCTGGGAGTGCCAGGGTTCGGTGAGTGCCAGGGTGCTGGGAGTGCCAGGGTTCAGTGAGTGCCAGGGTGCAGGGAGTGCCAGGGTGCTGGGAGTGCTAGGGTTCAGAGAGTGCCAGGGTGCAGGGAGTGCCAGGGTGCTGGGAGTGCCAGGGATCAGTGAGTGCCAAGGTGCTGGGAGTGCCAGGGTTCAGTGAGTGCCAGGGTGCTGGGAGTGCCAGGGATCAGTGAGTGCCAAGGTGCTGGGAGTGCCTTGATTCAGAGTGTCAGGGTGCTGGGAGTGCCAGGGTGCTGGGAGCGCCAGGGTGCTGGGAGTGCCAGGGTTCAGTGAGTGTCAGGGTGTTGGGAGTGCCAGGCTTCAGTGAGTGCCAAGGTGCTGGGAGTGCTAGGGTTCAGAGAGTGCCAGGGTGCAGGGAGTGCCAGGGTGCTGGGAGTGCTAGGGTTCAGAGAGTGCCAGGGTGCAGGGAGTGCCAGGGTGCTGGGAGTGCCAAGGTACATGACTGGCGAGCGTGAGGGAGCCTCGCGGTGTCAATAGCTAACATGACTGGCATTATTCCTGCCAGCTGGTCCCGTGGCGTCTTCTCTCTCTCTCTCTCTCTCTCTCTCTCTCTCTCTCTCTCTCTCTCTCTCTCTCTCTCTCTCTCTCTCTCTCTCTCTCTCTCTCTCTCTCTCTCTCTTATTTTTGGCATGTGACATTGACCTTGACCTTTTTTCTTCCCTAGATGTTGAGTGACCTTAACCCAGCACTAAGTCACCCAAGGGTATGACCCCGGCCCTGGGGTATGACCCCGGCCCGGGGGTATGACCCCGGCCCGGGGGTATGACCCCGGCCCGGGGGTATGACCCCGGCCCGGGGGTATGACCCCGGCCCTGGGGTATGACCCCGGCCCGGGGGTATGACCCCGGCCCGGGGGTATGACCCCGGCCCTGGGGTATGACCTCGGCCCTGGGGTATGACCCCGGCCCGGGGGTATGACCTCGGCCCTGGGGTATGACCCCGGCCCGGGGGTATGACCCCGGCCCTGGGGTATGACCCCGGCCCTGGGGTAAGACCCCGGCCCTGGGGTATGACCCCGGCCCGGGGGTATGACCCCGGCCCGGGGGTATGACCCCGGCCCGGGGGTATGCCGTGTGAGGGAAGGAAATGCTGTGAAAGGAGTTATAAACAGCTGAGGGATGAGAATTAAGGTCCGCCGAGGCGTCGCTTCCTGCAGGACTGGCGTCCGAGGCGCTGGTCAGCTGTTTCTCTCCGGCATGACTTCCTGGAGCCCTACCTAGGACTTTCTCCAGGTGTGTGTGTTGGTGGGGAGGTGTTGTTGTGTTCCCTCGTGACCCCAGGCCCCGGCTACACTCTCCCGCTACACGCATCCATTACCTACACCCACCACCTACACCCACCACCTACACCCACTACCTACACCCACTACCTACATCCACCACCTACATCCACCACCTACACCAACTACCTACACCCACTACCTACACCCACTACCTACACCCACTACCTTCACCCACTACCTACACCCACTACCTACACCCACTACCTACACCCACTACCTACACCCACTACCTTCACCCACTACCTTCACCCACTACCTACACCCACTACCTACACCCACCACCTACACCCACCACCTTCACTCACCATCTACACCCACTACCTACACCCACCACCTACACCCACCACCTTCACTCACTACCTACACCCACCACCTACACCCACCACCTACACCCACTACCTACACCCACCACCTACACCCACCGCCTTCACTCACTACCTACACCCACTACCTACACCCACTACCTACACCCACTACTTACACCCACCACCTACACCCACCACCTACACCCACCACCTACACCCACTACCTACACTCACCACCTACACCCACCACCTACACCCACTACCTACACCCACTACCTACACCCACCACCTACACCCACTACCTACACCAACCACCTACACCCACCACCTACACCCACCACCTACACCCACCACCTACACCCACCACCTTCACTCACCATCTACACCCACCACCTACACCCACTACCTACACCCACCACCTTCACTCACCACCTACACCCACCACCTACACCCACCACCTACACCCACTACCTACACCCACTACCTACACCCACCACCTACACCCACCACCTACACCCACCACCTACACCCACCACCTACACCCACCACCTTTACTCACTACTTACACCCACTACCTACACCCACCACCTACACCCACCACCTACACCCACCACCTTCACTCACCACCTACACCCACCACCTACACCCACCACCTACACCCACTACCTACACCCACTACCTACACGCACCACCTACACCCACCACCTTCACTCACCATCTACACCCACCTCCTACACCCACTACCTACACCCACCACCTTCACTCACCACCTACACCCACCACCTACACCCACCACCTACACCCACTACCTACACCCACTACCTACACCCACCACCTACACCCACCACCTACACCCACCACCTACACCCGCCACCTACACCCACTACCTACACCCACTACCTACACCCACCACCTACACCCACCACCTACACCCTCCACCTACACCCACCACCTACACCCACCACCTTCACTCACTACCTACACCCACCACCTACACCCACCACCTACACCCACTACCTACACCCACCACCTTCACTCACTACCTACACCCACCACCTACACCCACCACCTACACCCACCACCTACACCCACCACCTACACCCACTACCTACACCCACTACCTACACCCACTACCTACACCCACCACCAACACCCACCACCTACACCCACTACCTACACCCACTACCTACACCCACCACCTACACCCACCACCTTCACACACAACCTACACCCACCACCTACACCCACCACCTACACCCACCACCTACACCCACTACCTACACCCACCACCTACACCCACTACCTACACCCACTACCTACACCCACCACCTACACCCACCACCTTCACTCACTACCTACACCCACCACCTACACCCACCACCTACACCCACTACCTGCACCCACTACCTACACCCACCACCTACACCCACCACCTTCACTCACTACCTACACCCGCCACCTACACCCACTACCTACACCCACTACCTACACCCACAACCTACACCCACCACCTACACCCACCACCTACACCCACCACCTACACCCACCGCCTTCACTCACTACCTACACCCACCACCTTTACTCACTACTTACACCCACCACCTGCACCCACTACCTACACCCACTACCTACACCCACCACCTACATCCACTACCTACACCCACCACCTACACCCACCACCTACACCCACCACCTACACCCACTACCTACATCCACTACCTACACCCACCACCTTCACTCACTACCTACACCCACCACCTACACCCACTACCTACACCCACTACCTTCACCCACTACCTTCACCCACCGCCTTCACTCACTACCTACACCCACCACCTACATCCACTACCTACACCCACCACCTACACCCACCACCTACACCCACCACCTACACCCACTACCTACACCCACCACCTTCACTCACTACCTACACCCACCACCTACACCCACCACCTACACCCACTACCTACACCCACTACCTACACCCACCACCTTCACTCACTACCTACACCCACCACCTACACCCACCACCTACACCCACCACCTACACCCACCACCTACACCCACCACCTACACCCACCACCTACACCCACCGCCTTCACTCACTACCTACACCCACCACCTACACTCACCACCTACACCCACTACCTACACCCACCACCTTCACTCACTACCTACACCCACCACCTACACCCACTGCCTACACCCACTACCTACACCCACCACCTTCACTCACTACCTACACCCACCACCTTCACTCACTACCTACACCCACCACCTACACCCACCACCTACACCCACCGCCTTCACTCACTACTTACACCCACCACCTACACCCACTACCTACACCCACCACCTACATCCACTACCTACACCCACTACCTACCCCCACCACCTACACCCACTACCTACACCCACCACCTACATCCACTACCTACACCCACCACCTACACCCACCACCTACACCCACCACCTACACCCACTACCTACACCCACTACCTACACCCACCACCTTCACTCACTACCTACACCCACCACCTACACCCACCACCTACACCCACCGCCTTCACTCACTACTTACACCCACCACCTACACCCACTACCTACATCCACTACCTACACCCACCACCTTCACTCACTACCTACACCCACCACCTACACCCACCACCTACAATCACCGCCTTCACTCACTACTTACACCCACTACCTACACCCACTACCTACACCCACCACCTACACCCACTACCTACACCAACCACCTACACCCACCACCTACACCCACCACCTACACCCACCACCTACACCCACCACCTTCACTCACCATCTACACCCACCACCTACACCCACTACCTACACCCACCACCTTCACTCACCACCTACACCCACCACCTACACCCACCACCTACACCCACTACCTACACCCACTACCTACACCCACCACCTACACCCACCACCTACACCCACCACCTACACCCACCACCTTTACTCACTACTTACACCCACTACCTACACCCACCACCTACACCCACCACCTACACCCACCACCTTCACTCACCATCTACACCCACCACCTACACCCACCACCTACACCCACTACCTACACCCACTACCTACACCCACCACCTACACCCACCACCTTCACTCACCATCTACACCCACCTCCTACACCCACTACCTACACCCACCACCTTCACTCACCACCTACACCCACCACCTACACCCACCACCTACACCCACTACCTACACCCACTACCTACACCCACCACCTACACCCACCACCTACACCCACCACCTACACCCGCCACCTACACCCACCACCTACACCCACTACCTACACCCACTACCTACACCCACCACCTACACCCACCACCTACACCCTCCACCTACACCCACCACCTACACCCACCACCTTCACTCACTACTACACCCACCACCTACACCCACCACCTACACCCACTACCTACACCCACCACCTTCACTCACTACCTACACCCACCACCTACACCCACCACCTACACCCACTACCTGCACCCACTACCTACACCCACCACCTACACCCACCACCTTCACTCACTACCTACACCCACCACCTACACCCACTACCTACACCCACTACCTACACCCACCACCTTCACACACTACCTACACCCACCACCTGCACCCACCACCTACACCCACCACCTACACCCACTACCTACACCCACCACCTACACCCACTACCTACACCCACTACCTACACCCACCACCTACACCCACCACCTTCACACACTACCTACACCCACCACCTACACCCACCACCTACACCCACCACCTACACCCACCACCTACACCCACTACCTACACCCACCACCTACACCCACTACCTACACCCACTACCTACACCCACCACCTACACCCACCACCTACACCCACCACCTTCACTCACTACCTACACCCACCACCTACACCCACCACCTACACCCACTACCTGCACCCACTACCTACACCCACCACCTACACCCACCACCTTCACTCACTACCTACACCCACCACCTACACCCACTACCTACACCCACTACCTACACCCACCACCTACACCCACCACCTACACCCACCACCTACACCCACCGCCTTCACTCACTACCTACACCCACCACCTTTACTCACTACTTACACCCACCACCTACACCCACTACCTACACCCACTACCTACACCCACCACCTACATCCACTACCTACACCCACCACCTACACCCACCACCTACACCCACCACCTACACCCACTACTTACATCCACTACCTACACCCACCACCTTCACTCACTACCTACACCCACCACCTACACCCACCACCTACACCCACTACCTACACCCACTACCTTCACCCACTACCTTCACCCACCGCCTTCACTCACTACCTACACCCACCACCTACATCCACTACCTACACCCACCACCTACACCCACCACCTACACCCACCACCTACACCCACTACCTACACCCACCACCTTCACTCACTACCTACACCCACCACCTACACCCACCACCTACACCCACTACCTACACCCACTACCTACACCCACCACCTTCACTCACTACCTACACCCACCACCTACACCCACCACCTACACCCACCACCTACACCCACCGCCTTCACTCACTACCTACACCCACCACCTACACCCACCACCTACACCCACTACCTACACCCACCACCTTCACTCACTACCTACACCCACCACCTACACCCACTACCTACACCCACTACCTACACCCACCACCTTCACTCACTACCTACACCCACCACCTACACCCACCACCTACACCCACCGCCTTCACTCACTACTTACACCCACCACCTACACCCACTACCTACATCCACTACCTACACCCACCACCTTCACTCACTACCTACACCCACCACCTACACCCACCACCTACACCCACCGCCTTCACTCACTACTTACACCCACCACCTACACCCACTACCTACACCCACCACCTACATCCACTACCTACACCCACCACCTACACCCACCACCTACACCCACCACCTACACCCACCGCCTTCACTCACTACTTACACCCACCACCTACACCAACCACCTACATCCACTACCTACACCCACCACCTACACCCACCACCTACACCCACTACCTACACCCACTACCTACACCCACCACCTTCACTCACTACCTACACCCACCACCTACACCCACCACCTTCACTCACTACCTACACCCACCACCTACATCCACTACCTACACCCACCACCTACACCCACCACCTACACCCACCACCTACACCCACCACCTACACCCACTACCTACATCCACTACCTACACCCACCACCTACACCCACTACCTACACCCACCACCTACACCCACTACCTACACCCACCACCTACACCCACCACCTACACCCACCACCTACACCCACCACCTACACCCACTACCTACATCCACTACCTACACCCACCACCTACACCCACTACCTACACCCACCACCTACACCCACTACCTACATCCACTACCTACACCCACCACCTACACCCACCACCTACACCCACTACCTACATCCACTACCTACAACCACCACCTACACCCACTACCTACACCCACCACCTACACCCACCACCTACACCCACTACCTACACCCACTACCTACACCCACCACCTACACCCACCACCTACACCCACTACCTACACCTACTACCTTCACCCACCACCCACCCGTCACCACCACAGCATACAGCCATCACCAACACACCACCACAGCATACTGCCGTCGCCAATACAGCACCACAGCATACAGCTGTCACCACCACAGTATAAAGCTGTCACCACCACAGCATACTGCCGTCACCAACACACCACCACAGCATTCAGCTGTCACCACCACAGCATACAGCTGTCACCACCACAGCATACAGCATACAGCAACACACCACAGCACAAATATCACCACATCAGTTGAAACAGCTGATGCGGTGATATATGTGAGTGTTGAGCGGTGGAGATATATGCACCAGTACCTGGCTGGCTGCTGCAGTTGTCACGCAGTAAGATTACCCACAGCTCTCAACGTTCCGAACACGTGATCACCCCTTAGTTACGTACGTTCTAATTGTAGTTCCTTAATCAGGCTGTACCGGGACGCTCTTCACCTCCTGACCCTGCCATGATAAGTCTTAGCATAAGGCTGACGTCTTCCTTAATTCCCTTTAAGAATGGAGAAAGTTGAAGCCTAGAAATGTATACCTCACTTGATGTTGTTGATAGATAATAGCAATGTGTACTTGCTAGCATTTATGATAGAGTGCAATGTTAAATAGCATTTTAAGATAATAATTTCAAGTGCTGATGTTTATTTAAAAAAAACCTCATAGTGACGTCATGTAAAAAGTGAACGCAGGTTGGTGAATCGATTCTCTCCGGACTTGCCGGTGTCTAGATCATTCACTGTGCTCTGTAAGTATTATATAATCCTTACTTATGTATATGTCAAACCCCTTATTTATTATACCTTATATCCTATAATAAAAGTGTGTAACTTTCTTTAACGTGAAAGTAATGAAATTGGTGTTTATGTTAAAAATTGTGGCGAGAGCGGCCCACCGCGCGCTAAGCCCCGCCCACCACGCGCTGGGAGAATAACATGGACGGGGCCGCGCCGGTACCGCTAGTTAGGTCTCAACCAGCGACGAGGAAGCGTGTTGTGCTCCTGACTTCTCTCGTCTGCCGTGGCTGCTCCCGACACTGCCATTAAGGTGACCCTTGAAGTTATAAACAATCTTGAGAAGTGATGGCTCCCCAAGCCCCAGATCAGGATGTTAAAGGAGAACTGTTGGAAGGGGAAGAAAATTCTCTGAACCTACCATTAGAGAAGCGAGAGATTAGTATAAGCCTCGTAAAGATTTTCCACGATCTTCGTAACCTGGACTGGTCTAAAGTTGTGTGGCGGAATGCAATATTATTCTTTTTGCTACACATTTACTCCGTGTATGGCTTATATGTGGCAGTTTTCCATGCACAGTGGAAGACTATAGGCTTCAGTTTGGTGCTATACTTCATGGCTGCCTTGGGCATCACAATGGGAGCTCACCGCCTGTGGTCTCACCGCTCCTTTAAGGCAACGCCACTACTGCGTTTCATTCTTGCAGCGTTCCAGACGCTGTCTTTCCAGAATGACATCTTTGAGTGGGCCAGAGACCACAGAGTACACCACAAGTACAGTGAAACCGACGCTGACCCCCACAATGCCCGCCGCGGCTTCTTCTTCTCCCACATGGGCTGGCTAATGTACCGCAAGCACCCCGAGGTCATCGCCAAGGGCCGCACCCTTGACTTGTCAGACCTGCAGCAGGACGCTATAGTGATGTGGCAGCGCAAGCACTACATTCCATTGGTGATCACAGCGTGCTTTGTCCTGCCAACTGTCATCCCCTGGCTCGGGTGGGGAGAAAATGCAGTCACCGCCCTGTTGGTGGCCGGCTTCCTGCGCTACTCCATCGTCCTCCACGTCACCTGGTGCGTCAACTCCCTGGCCCACTGGGTGGGCAGCAAGCCCTTCGACAGGAACATTTACCCCTCACAGAACTCTGTGGTGGCATATATGGCACTGGGCGAAGGCTGGCATAACTACCATCACGTCTTCCCATGGGACTACCGCACTGCTGAATTTGGGGGCCTGAACCACTACAACATTACGAGTTTGATGATCGACTTCTGTAGTATGATTGGCTTGGCTTATGACCGCAAGACAGTCACTCCAGCCATGATTAAGAAGCGGGCCGAGAGGACAGGCGACGGCAGCTACTAATCAGTGACCAGCAAGACGGGAGGATAAGAAAATATTCGTTTCAGACGGTAGTTCTCCCACACCCTCATGCACAATGGTCCCTACACACATCTCCCCTTATATGAAAGTAGTTTTGCAAAAAACGTATTCATGTATACGTAGACTAGAAGTCATTTTCAAACTTTCCTATATATTTATTGTTTTTCATATGTTGTCAATTTATCATAATAACAAAGTAATGATTAGTCAAATTTTCTATGACTTTTATAACAAGAGTTAGACGAGGCACACACACTGTATAGGGCAGATTATAACACAAAGCTCCATCATACTCTGCTGTGGAAGTAACCGAAATAATAACTAGTGTATTTACATGGAAATATTTAACTATCGTTATACTAGGTGAATTATGACATTTACTTCATGTGTTAGAAGGTAAGCTGTGAACACTGGTTGTCCTATTTACTCAATATGTTATATAATCTGTTGTCAATATATATATATATCGTTTGCTTTGCAAAGTTTGTGGAGATGTCAAGGAAGTTGCATTTTATTGTCAACTTGAACTATTTCGGAAATATTTAGAAAACTTTATACAGTATAATTCCGTTAAACATTCCAGGCAGCTGGCGCGCTGCAGTAGTTAAAGCAGTAACTAGTTAATTAACTAGGTAAAGACTAGCGGTTTAGCGTGTCATGTTGGAAAAATAGCCCATTTAGCAACGGGTTTTGGATATCAATTATCATTCGAAATGTTGAAAACTCTTTAACTTCAGAATTGTTGTTGTTAATATTGTTGTTGTTGGTTATAGGAAATGGGGGGGGGGGGAGTTAGGCCCACCCAGCACCTCAGAGCTCTTATGATCTATATGCAACTTTAAAGCAATTATTACGCGTCAAACAAAAGCCTAGCGCATGGACTGTGTACTTTTGTGTCTGATTTATGCGCACGTTAGTGTTTTGCACGTTTTAGGACTTAAGAATTACGTTCTGAATCGATTGCATTAAACTTGCCTAAGTTTTTGTCTGACATTATTAAAAAATAAAGTAAACACTCAATGATGATTTAACATTCAAAATAATCATGATTTGATAAACTTTAATATTTTCTCAGTATCTCATAACCGCCAACCCCCCCTAACATTTATTATAGGTAAGGCTGGCACAATATATATATA
This sequence comes from Procambarus clarkii, assembly GCF_040958095.1. Taxonomy (NCBI): domain Eukaryota; kingdom Metazoa; phylum Arthropoda; class Malacostraca; order Decapoda; family Cambaridae; genus Procambarus; species Procambarus clarkii. Next base: position 36,510,417 of record NC_091182.1, read on the forward strand.
TATATATATATATATATATATATATATATATATATATATATATATATATATATATATATATATATATATATATTCGTCAGCATATACAAACCAACGAGCTCTCACATGTAAACCAGATTTATCAGGAATACAGTATTGAATATTTCCGTTTTCTATACGATTTGTCGACCCTGCAGTAGTCTACGGTCTTAAATATTGGTCGTCTGATCAAACATGTTTGATCTTTCTAGTCATTGTTTAATCCCCCTCATGTTGTGGTAATTAATTAAGACATTAGTCGCCGCCACACACAAGGTAGCGTTTGCTCTCTGGCTGAAGAGGTACCTCTCCGGAGTGACTGAAGGGGTACCTCCGGAGTGACTGAAGGGGTACCTCTCCGGAGTGACTGAAGGGGTACCTCCGGAGTGACTGAAGGGGTACCTCTCCGGAGTGACTGAAGGGGTACCTCTCCGGAGTGACTGAAGGGGTACCTCCGGAGTGACTGAAGGGGTACCTCTCCGGAGTGACTGAAGGGGTACCTCCGGAGTGACTGATGATCAGTGACGCAACACTTCCGCCATTAAAGTAGCTTGGCCCTCTACCGAGTTTTTATTTATTTATTTATTTATTAATACGAGAGTTCTTACATTCAGTAAAGCCACTGGTCTCTGTCATTCATAACATATTGCGAGAACATTTTATTAAACGATATGAATGTTTCGTTGCATTATATATATTTTTATAAGTATATGAATTCTGGGAACATTATTTTGTCATTGATGTCTGGACTTCCATATAAATGTGAAAACATTTTAATAATTCATAAGAATTTTTGCATTACATATACACGTGAATTATTTTTAAATGATTTGCAACTTAATAATGTAATGTTTACTACAACCTCGAGTTGCAGTGCATGGCGAATGTTTGTAGTCTGGGACTTTCTCAGCTTCAAGATGCCCCAAGATAAATACACTTAATGACTTTGTAAAATCTTTGCATTAACTGGGTCATCCTGGCACCATTATCATCCAGTAAAACAACAGGAATTAGATGTATAGCACATTGGTATGTCACTTCATATCTTTAGCATGACACGTGAATGAGCTTAACTTGGCAACGAGAGGATTAGTTGGACTGTATGATGAGTGACGTTGCCATTGGCTTACAGCAAGTAAGGTATTCAGTCATCTTGTAAGCCTCTAAGCTGAATAAAGTTTTCGGGATATTTCCGCTTTGAATTCTGGTGAAAAAAGGTGTGTTGGGTGGTGGTCCCACACGAGTAAAGATTGAAGTCTATTGTGTAAAATACTTGTTTTACGTCGGTCAAATGACCAAGTTGAGTGTAGCCCACCGTCTTCTGTCTGTAGCCTACTGTAAGTTACACACTGTATTTGTTGTGTAGGAGATACAATACAGTTCATTGTTTTGTTCCATGTGCTGAAGATTAAGTGATGCTTAGATTGTTTACAATCATGCTTCACCACCCAATAATATGAGAAATATTAGCATAGCCCTTGTCGCTATAATTACATTTAACAGCTGAGGGAAGTATTTCAGATTGGTGGTAACTGTGCTGAGATTGTTGTGGGGACAGTGTAGGGGAACCCCTTATTATGCCACTAGTAGGTAAGGGAACCCCCTTGTTGTGCCACTAGTGGGTAGGGGGAGCCCCTTGTTATGTCACTAGTGGGGACAGTTTAGGGGGAACCCCTAGCTAAACCAGAAGTCAAGGGAACACTTGCTACACCACTGGTAGAGTGGAACACTTACTACACCATTGGTAGAGTGGAACACTTGCTACACCACTGGTAGAGTGGAAGACTTACTACACCATTGGTAGAGTGGAACACTTGCTACACCACTGGTGGAGTTGGACTCCTTGCTTCCCCATTACCCTCCTGACAGGCCCAATCTCTACAACCACTCACACCCTGCTAATTGCACTGGCTATATCTTTGCCTGTATATAATTAAAATTAATTAAAAGCAGCCAGTACACACAAATCTGTGGCAATGGTATTTCCCACTCGTGCTCACATATATATATATATATATATATATATATATATATATATATATATATATATATATATATATATATATATATATATATATATATATATATATATATAGAAGCATCATAAACTTGGGAGAGTAGTTGTTTACATACAATACATGAAAAGTTGTGTTGTTCTGTAAGTAATATTTCACATTAATTGAAGATTTTTTTTATTATTAAATTTACTGAACAGTTCCATGATCTAGCAGCTGGTAGGTTATATATTTTCTTATATATACTGTCATCATATAAGGAATTACAGAAAACAATTATATTTTGCAACAATTGGAGAAATACATATTTTTTTTCCTTGGCAGAATTTACTCATAAATAATCTGGTAATGATGTAAGGTGTAGAGGTGTGGCCACTGAGATTTGTGTCTGGTCAATATCTGTAGAGATGTGTCTGCTCAATATGTGTAGAGGTGTGAGCACCGAGATGTGTCTCATGTCAATATCTGTGTAGAGGTGTGGCCACTGAGATGTGTCTCAGGTCAATAATTCTGCAGACACGAGAGTCGTATCCGGGACCAGGGTTACCACACTATTAAAGGTTAATATAGTTAAGTAGAGAGATAAACAACTTATGAATTGTTTATATAATAATAATTAAGCAACAATAAATTATGTATAAGCATTCATATCAAAATTTGTCAACTAAATCCTTACATGGACTGTCAAGATTCACGAGGCTAACTGTATCTGTCTGTTAATGACACATCCAGCAATGGTTGTCCAGTCTGGTGTATCGTTGTTCATTCTCCATTCAACATTTTTTTTTTAACATGTCTCCTCTATGTTAATATTGCAGTAGGCCTAACACTCGGTATTAGAATCCCATTTCACTGTACCAATCAAATCCCGATTGAATTTTTCCGCACCTAAATAGGCTAGATAATTGTGTGGTGGTTTGAGTTCCTAGTGCAGGAGGCTAACATGTTTTGTTGACCCAATCGTCGCCCTGAAGACTGATGTCCTCGCTTATACCGTATTATCCCTCCCGATTCATATATAGGAGTTCCCGCATACATAAGGTTGTGTATTGATTGTATTAGCTTTGTTGTATTATACTTTAAAAGGATAAATATTCGTCTAGGGGGTTGCACCTTGCATAATTTGACGAGTCTGGTGTTGTTACCGCTGCTCTTGTGCTGCCAAGGCTGTTTTGTGAGACATTCCTCCCTGCTGGTTATATATTGTGATGTATTTCCTATTCCAGACCTATTGTATGATACAACTTCTAATTTCTGATTCTATTATATAATGTATTATGTCTCAGTCGTGTTGTAAGACAAAAAAACCTTCTGTGATATGTGCTACAATGCAACTGCTTCAGGAAAGGTTGATGAGGAGTGATGGTGTGCTAGGCTCAGCACTAGGCTCCTGTGTCCTGCTGAGGCTATGCTGATCCACACACACACACACACACACACACACACACACACACACACACACACACACACACACACACACACACACATTCCACTACAAATTACACGAGCAAATTATGCAGATGAAGAGTTGGTATCAACCAGTTGCAAGTGCCATCGCCTGTGTTGTCTCCCATTTATTATAAACGAACATTTGTTGATATTAATGGAGTTTATGACTTATAGAGAGTGTTCAGTTTACATTGTCTTTCTTAAACAGCTGGTTGGCAGGCATAAGGAAATGTTTAAACATGCAAAGATTAACTTGCAATTTTATATTTTTGATTTTTTTTAATGTACATTTCCCTTGATGTTTTCTGTGCATGAAGGTACATTGATGAAATATATTTTTCTAGGAGGTTCGAATCCAGGGTCTGAGCGTTACTGATTGGCAGATTGGCTTACTCTCTTGAAGCATTGTCACAACATTGTTGATAGTTTATTTCTATAATTGATGTCATATTTCCACTCACCTTGTTGCCAGATTACCACTATCACCCTCTTGTCAGACTTCACTCAGACGAAACAAATACGTTTTGTCAGATTTATAAACATTGCTATTGTCCGTACCAGCGAAAAGCGATGTAGTTTGTAAGAGGGCGGGTTGGTGATGTCAGCTTACCACTGTAAGAGGCCGGGTTGGTGATGTCAGTTTACCACTGTAAGAGGGCGGGTTGGTGATGTCAGCTTACCACTGTAAGAGGCCGGGTTGGTGATGTCAGTTTACCACTGTAAGAGGCCGGGTTGGTGATGTCAACTTACCACTGTAAGAGGCTGGGTTGGTGATGTCAGCTTACCACTGTAAGAGGCCGGGTTGGTGATGTCAGCTTACCACTGTCAGTTTCCACCCGCTGACATCCGGCTTCAACTCTGTAAGAATAGACAGGAAATCTGCCCTTCAGTAGCTCCACCCTGGACGTTGAGACCCATTGTTATTCAGTTATGTATTTTGTATTATATTGTAGATTGTAATATAATTTACAAAGAAGTTGATCAACTGTTGGGTAATGATATATTTAGACACTAAAGAAACTCTGACTTTGCTGTTTGACTTATGTTTACAGGGACCATCGATAGTCTTGCAATTACGCTACAATTATATGATATAAATTGGTGGCATTATAAGGGTGTCATTATAGTGTGTGTGTTGGTGAAGTATGGTGCGGTATAGTGCAGGTGTTATGAGACGAAACCTTCTCTGAAGTCATCACAATATGTTATAAGATAACCTGATAACCTGCCCGACAATGCAATTGCATGGAAGGTTAATTATTTTGTAAAGAACTTTTTTCAGAAATTGATGTAAGCCCGTTGCTCCTTAAGTGTACTTCAGACAAATTATTGCAATCAGGCAAGACGTAATAGCGTTATTTTTTGAATATGGGAGTATATATATATATATCTTTTGAATCTACATGTCTTAATAGATTAATAGTCTTCCTTGGAAAGTTATCAAAATTGTAGTCAATAAAAATGCCATGTAAAACGTTTTTTTATTCACTCTTTTTAATGAGATATTTATTCCATTGGAGGTTTTAAGTGTATGAAATATATATGTGAAAGTAGTTTTTTGGATGTACCGTCATTACGCAGGCGCAGGGAGCCGGTCGGCCGAGCGGACAGCACGCGGGACTTGTGATCCTGTGGTCCTGGGTTCGATCCCAGGCGCCGGCGAGAAACAATGGGCAGAGTTTCTTTCACCCTATGCCCCTGTTACCTAGCAGTAAAATAGGTACCTGGGTGTTAGTCAGCTGTCACGGGCTGCTTCCTGGGAATGGAGGCCTGGTCGAGGACCGGGCCGCGGGGACACTAAAAGCCCCGAAATCATCTCAAGATAACCTCAAGATAACCTGATACATACAAGGTACCTGGTGGGTGCAGTTGTGTTGCTTCAGTGACGGTACCAGGGTTGTACCTGTTATACTGAAGATACCTTTGATATGTAGTACCTTTGCTTCAGTGACGGTACCCATGGGGTGTACCACTCGCGTTATCTGGGGTGTACCTTTCACGCTGACGGTATCAGTGGTATACCTCTCGTACCGTGAAGGTACCTGGGGTGTACCTCGACTACACAGATGGAATATGGCCGTATCTTTATTAGACCGGCGGTATCTGGTGTGTACCTCTGAAGTAGACGGTGCATGGGGCTCAAAGCAGCTTTACTTAAACTCTGGTGTACCGTTGCTACACTGACGGTACTTATGGTGCACGTTTGATAAACTGACTGTACATGAGGTTTATTCCCAATACACTGAGGGTACTTGAGGTGTACCGCTGACTATACATGAGGTTTAACAATGCTTCACTGAGAGTACATAAAGTGTACCGCTGCTACACTGACAGTACTTGTGGTGTACCACTGCTACACTGACTACTTGTGGTGTACCGCTGCTACACTGACTACTTGTGGTGTACCACTGCTACACTGACAGTACTTGTGGTGTACCACTGCTACACTGACAGTACTTGTGGTGTACAGCTGCTACACTGACACTACTTGTGGTGTACCGCTGCTACACTGACTACTTGTGGTGTACCGCTGCTACACTGACTACTTGTGGTGTACCGCTGCTACACTGACACTACTTGTGGTGTACCGCTGCTACACTGACTACTTGTGGTGTACCGCTGCTACACTGACTACTTGTGGTGTACCTCTGCTACACTGACTACTTGTGGTGTACCGCTGCTACACTGACAGTACTTGTGGTGGACCGCTGCTACACTGACAGTACTTGTGGTGGACCGCTGCTACACTGACAGTACTTGTGGTGGACCGCTGCTACACTGACAGTACTTGTGGTGGACCGCTGCTACACTGACAGTACTTGTGGTGTACCACTGCTACACTGACAGTACTTGTGGTGTAACACTGCTACACTGACAGTACTTGTGGTGTACCACTGCTACACTGACAGTACTTGTGGTGGACCGCTGCTACACTGACAGTACTTGTGGTGGACCGCTGCTACACTGACAGTACTTGTGGTGGACCGCTGCTACACTGACAGTACTTGTGGTGGACCGCTGCTACACTGACAGTACTTGTGGTGTACCACTGCTACACTGACAGTACTTGTGGTGGACCGCTGCTACACTGACAGTACTTGTGGTGTACCGCTGCTACACTGACAGTAATTGTGGTGTACCACTGCTACACTGACAGTACTTGTGGTGTACCGCTGCTACACTGACAGTAATTGTGGTGTACCGCTGCTACACTGACAGTACTTGTGGTGTACCACTGCTACACTGACAGTACTTGTGGTGGACCGCTGCTACAATGACAGTACTTGTGGTGGACCGCTGCTACACTGACAGTACTTGTGGTGGACCGCTGCTACACTGACAGTACTTGTGGTGGACCGCTGCTACACTGACAGTACTTGTGGTGGACCGCTGCTACACTGACAGTACTTGTGGTGGACCGCTGCTACACTGACAGTACTTGTGGTGTACCGCTGCTACACTGACAGTACTTGTGGTGTACCACTGCTACACTGACAGTACTTGTGGTGGACCGCTGCTACACTGACAGTACTTGTGGTGAACCGCTGCTACACTGACAGTACTTGTGGTGTACCGCTGCTACACTGACAGTAATTGTGGTGTACCGCTGCTACACTGACAGTACTTGTGGTGTACCGCTGCTACACTGACAGTAATTGTGGTGTACCGCTGCTACACTGACAGTACTTGTGGTGTACCACTGCTACACTGACAGTACTTGTGGTGTACCACTGCTACACTGACAGTACAGGAGATGTACTGTCGATAAAACCAATACCATTTACTAACATTTAATACAATAGGTGGATAATGCTACCGTTTTGTATTAACAAATTAACTCACAGAAAATGAGGCACAGTGGAAGTTTCCTCGGAAGAAAACGGGGATATGATTGCCATATGTCGCCATTAAATTCACCAATATAATAATGGGAACCATTCTTAATATCTCAGGACTGAAAATATTATAATAACATTTCCCTTCAACCATCTTAATTATTAGTACTAAAATATATTAAATGTAGGCCCTCTCTCCTCTTCTTGACTTGATGAGTCGGTGGGAGTAAGGCCAGTCAGGGAAGCCGCCATTAAAACAATACAATTCTCCCTGGAGCATATCTTGCTCCTCTAATTTTCTTTGTACTCAAGTGTTATGGGAAGTAAAGTGCTCCCGTTATCAACATGATCTACGTCTACTATAAGGGAAATGTTCAAGCCAAAACCCGTTATAACCCGTTTCTGCCCGAAACGCTTTGCGTAATAGTGGCTTTAGGCATTGTATGTACTAGCTCTATCTATAAAGCCAACAAACTTTGTAAAATCTCTTTATGTATGTACCTTTACCTAAGTAAAAATTATTATTATTATTATTATAAATCCCCACATTCCTGGCCAATCGTGTAGGTAGATTAGGGTGACCCGGTAAGAATGATGCTTAGCGAGAACAAACACTAAGGGGGAGCAATAATCTCATATCTTTATTTGAATTGCTAATATTTCCTCTGATATAGGTGTCATATTTAGGGTTACTATCATTCTTGTGAGTGCCCTTTGACAGGTGTAATTGAAGAGGAAGAAGCAGAAATGCATCTACCTGGTACCCCAGTAACATATGGTTATACCAGCCTCACTCACTAGGATTATTTGGTGTGATCATCTATGTTCATAACTGGTGGACCGAACCCGTAATCATCTATATAGATAAGCTGTAGTTGTGGTCAATTAATTACTAACGTATTTAGTCATATACTGTAGTGAGTGTCTGCTAACCAATGATATATATTGATGGACTATATATAATTTAATAAACCCCCAGAATGTGCAGGAAAGAGATTTGTGGGAATTTTAAATCATTCAGTACACTTTAAACTTTATACAGTTTGCTATCGAAAAATATAAATTAATGTAAAATATAAATTACTATATAAATTTACATAAACTAAATAAATATAAATCCCACGAGTCATTTTCCCCACATGTACCACTACTACACTGACGGTGTACCGCTGCTACACTGACAGTACATGAGCTGTACCGCTGTTACACTGATGGCACTTGTGTTGTACCGCTGCTACACTGACAGTACATGAGCTGTACCGCTGTTACACTGATGGTACTTGTGTTGTACCGCTGCTACACTGACAGTACTTGTGGTGCAACATACCTCATCATCCTCTTGCATTAGTACAGAACCAGCACCCCGGTCCGAAGCATCTATATATAGTTAGAATAGCTTAGAGTAGTCAGGAATAGCTAACACTAGACCAGATGATAACATTCCGCTGAATTTAGTAAATGCATCCTGACATTTCTGAGACCATCTAAACTTTACATTTTTACACAGCAAGTTTGTCAAAGGAGCTGCATTTGCTGCAAATTTTTTACAGATCTTCGTAAAATAAGAACACATTCCTAGATATCTTTGCACCTCCTTCTTGCTAGTCAACACTGGATACTCTAATATATCATTAATTTTATTTTTGAGTGGTAACACCTTCCCATTTCCCACTTCATATCCTAAGTAACAAATACTAGCTCTAGCAAAAGTACATTTGTGTAAGTTTACAGTTAAATTAGCCTCCTTTAAGCATTTTAATAGTTAAGCTAAACCTTTCATATGGTCTTTCCAATTATTGTGATAAATTACAATATCATCCAAGTAAGCTCTACATTGTGGTATGTCTTTTAACACTTAAGTTCATATGACGCTGGAAAGTTGCTGGGGCATTTTTGAGCCCAAAAGGCATTACAGTGAATTCATACAACTAATCTCTTGTTATAAATGCACTCATCTCCCGAGCTCTTGGTGTTAAAGGAATTTGTCAGTACCCTTTTGACAAATCTAGTTTGGTCACAAACTTGGCTTTACCAATTCAATCCATGCAATCATCTAATCTAGGTATTGGAAAATTATCATCTACAGACATTACATTTAGTTGTCTGTAGTCAATGACAAACTCGTAAGTTCTATCTTTCTTTGAAACTAAAACACAAGGACCACTCCAACTGCTGCTGCAAGGTCTCACCAAACCATGCTGAAGCATGTAGTCAAATTCTTTCCGGATGAGATTCAACTTGGCAGGGTTGACTCTATATGGGTGTGACTTATCTGGTTGGTCGCCTCTCGCCTCGATATCGTGGTGAATAACTGTTGTCTGCGTGGGAATATCACCAAAGATGTCTGCATGAGAAGTCAGCAAGTGCTCCAAGTCCTGATACTGTTCTGATGACAAATGTTCCACCAACTTCTGGACATTAGACAACCTCTCCCCAATGTTAAAATAAGGTACATAAGCATTAGGTACATTATCAAAATCACATTCCCCACTATTTTCGTCCACATGGGGGGCCTCGTAGCCTGGTGGATAGCGCGCAGGACTTGTAATTCTGTGGCGCGGGTTCGATTCCCGCACGAGGCAGAAACAAATGGGCAAAGTTTCTTTCACCCTGAATGCCCCTGTTACCTAGCAGTAAATAGGTACCTGGGTGTTAGTCAGCTGTCACGGGCTGCTTCCTGGGGGTGGAGGCCTGGTCGAGGACCGGGCTGCGGGGACACTAAAAAAAAAACGAAATCATCTCAAGATAACCTCAAGATGGGTTACACTAAGCACCTGGTTGGTGTTGGTAGTTCCCTTCTGTGTTAGTCTCATTCTATTTACATGTACTTCTTGGTCCTTTCTTTTGAGATCAAGTGTCTAGATTTCATAATTGGTGGGACTGAGTTTCTTTATCACTGTATAAGGACCTTGGAACCTATACAACAATGTTGGTCCCTGTCGTGCTATTAGTACCACCACTTTATCACCTGCCTCAAAATATCGTTGCTTTGTCTTTTTATCATATTGTGCCTTCATTTTGCCTTGAGCTTTGCCTTAAGATGAATTAAGGCTTTAGCCCTGTTTTTGTTTAACTTGTCTTGCAATTTATCAATATAATTTACCTGCACAACACTTTTGGGAGTTCCAACTAACTTATCTCTTAAGATGGTTAGTGTGTTTCTCATCTCATGGCCAAAAACTAATGAGTTGGGTGAACACCCCAGGGACTCCTAATAAGTATCCCTCAGTGCCAAGAGCATCAGTGGAAGACCATCATCCCAGTCTCTGCCAGTTTCCATGCAACTGGTTCTCAGCATCTGTTTAAGGGTTTGGTGCATCCTTTCCAAAGCACCTTGGCTCTCAGGATGGTAAGTTGTGGATGTCTTATGGAGGATGCCAAACTCCTCACAAAACTGCTGAAAACCTTTGGAAGTGAAATTTGCCCCATGATCTGTCTGTATTACTTTTAGTAAACCAAAAATAGTACAAAATTTCATTATGTGCCTTACTACCACTTTCGTTGTAGCATTTCTCACAGGGAATGCCTCAGGAAAGCGTGTAGTCTGACACATCATGGTGATGATATACACATTACCACTCGTGGTTCTGGGCAATGGGCCAACTACATCAACAATAATATGGGTAAAGGGTTCCTCAGCCACCACAATTGGCTGTAAAGGAGCTTTTGGTATTACCTGGTTTGGTTTGCCAGTTTTTATACATACTGGACATTCATTACAATACTGGATGACATCTTTCTTTAATCCAGGCCAGGTAAAGTGCTTGCTTATTTTATTATATGTTTTTGCAATACCCTGATGACCGCCTATTGGTGAATCATGGGCTACACTCAGCACTTTTTCTCTATAACCCCTCGGTAGGACCACTTGATTATATTAACTACCTCCCAAGTGTGTGACACAGGTGAGCTCCTAGGTCTCCACTTCCGCATCAACACCTCTTTAGTGTAGTAATAAGTCATAGCCTCCGATTCTGCTTCTAGTTCAGTTACTGCCTTATTATGCAAGTCAGTCAACGCAGGATCAGTTCTTTGCTGATGAATAAAATTTGATTTTGATCTCAAGTCTGAAGAGCCAGAAGTGGTAACTGAACTACACTCTCCCCTTCCCCTTTTCCTACGTGGTTTGGTAGAGGTGCTCCCCATCCTGTTCCCATCTTCTTCTTCCAGCTTGGCCATAAAAGTGTCACAAAGATCCACTTTACTATTTAATTTGTTAACCTCTAATTTTGTCTCCTGACTTACATTATCGGAAGTTTGTGATATTTGAGACTGATTTTGACTGGGTCACGGCACCTGCTGGGTACATTACCTTGTCCTCAGACTCTGTCCATGCCCTAATCACCTCTGGCTTAGTTAGCATTATTGGGTGGTCATCTCTTTTAACTCGATTACCAGCAAGATCATTCCCCACAATTAAATCAATGCCAGCAACTGTAATTTAGGACTAACACCTACTAAACTTTTGCCTTTAATAAAATCACAGTCTAGGTTTACTTCCCTCAAATGTACAGTCTGGAAATCTCCTGTGATTCCCTGTATAATTATTACCTCCCCAGTCTCTGTAGACTGTATATATTGTAACACAGTCTCTAATAGTAAAGACTGGAATGCTCCTGTATCCCTCAAAATTGTAACATCATGCTACAAACCATTTGCACACTGTAATTTCCAGTTTGATATAAACTCTCCAAAATTATTTATAGCAAGTGGTTTTCTCCCCATTATTTTTGTTACACATTTGGTTTTCCTCCCATCACACACTGTGAGTGCCATAGGCCTCTTTTCTGGGTGAAGAAACCCACAACTCTTAACAACATGGCCCTTCCTATGGCAGTAGGAACACTGTTTCAACTCTGGGTGAGGCTTATTACTGGTGTGATCCTCTTTAGGTCTAACATTACTCTCTTTACCACCTGACACCTTTGTAAAAGTGTTTCCTTGACCTGCTGTTGGGTACATGTGGGACCCAAATCTGACTGAGGAGTTTACTGCTCGACCAGATCCTTGTCTATTTGATTGAATTTTATTGTTAAAAGTTACTTTATGCATCAACTCATATTCATCTGCTAATTTAGCCAACTCATAAATATCTCTGGGTAATTTCTCTGCCAAATACACAGCCACATTAGAAGGTATGCAAGATAAAAATTCTTCTTCCAATAGTAAATTTTTATGAGTCCAGGTCCCTATTTTTTCAGGATCTTACCATTTATTAAACATATTATATTTTTCTTGTGCAAATTCTACCAAAGTTTGACGTGGGTCTCGTCTCAGTTGTCTAAACTTTTGCCTGTAAGCCTCAGGAACAAGTTGATATGCAGTAAGGATGGCTGCCTTTATCGTGTTATAATCAAAATTGTCTCTCAAAGGCATAGCTGCAAATATCCTGTGCCTTTCCCACCAAATGACCTTGAAGAAAAGTTACCTATTGTGTTTCAGGCCATTTCATAATCTGTGCCAACTTTTCAAAATGAGTGAAGA